>NC_049988.1:11351022-11380304 GCF_000003815.2 Branchiostoma floridae
CATGCAATTTTCATTGAAACCAGAAATCGGCACCCAAACAAACAACTCAATAAATCACCAATACTTTTTCACTCTTGTACCTCCATAGCCAACATGTTTTGATATGCCTGAAATGCTCAAAGTCTTCCAAATGGAGATGAAAATGAAGTCGGAAAATCTCGGGCGGCCATCTTTCTTCTTCTGTAAGTCAAAAAAGCGCCCCCACGCTGTTTCTAATGGAACTGCAGATTTGGCTAGATAGTACATGGTGTACCATTTCAGTGCTGATTTCAGGGATTTGCATGTAACATTAGGTTTTTCTAAGGAAGTTTAATCAAACTGCATCTTAATTTTTTGTCAACAAATAATTGTACATGTAACAAAAAGAGAGAATAAACCTATGGTTTTATGCAACATGTAGTTCAGTACTTTGGCTTGTTCATGTATTTGGGGGGGAGTGGAAGTATTTGTAATTTTTTTTCCAATTTGCACCAGTTGACCATGAAATGTAATTAGAGCCTTGGATAGACAGATTCTTATCAACTCAGAGAGCAAATAAGTCTTCCAGCGATGGTATTTTATTTCTAGAGGCAAACTTAAATAATGTTTGTTGTTGTCGTTGCATCTCTGTAAAAATACTATTATATTGGTCTATTTGAGATGTTTTGTGAACATTTCTGTTTACTGTAGCAACTGTACATAATTTAATGTATATTGTACAAATTTATGCCAACATGCAATTTTGCATGTGATTTTAACTGATTAACTATTTCTATCACACGTATACCATGAGTTCAGGGCTGGACTAACCAGCCTGGACCTGAACCCAGACTTGTTGCAAGTTTTTTTTTTTTTTTTTTTTTCGCCCTGTCGCTTCAATTTTTTTAGGAAAAAATCCGAGAACCAACAAATTAAATTGGTATGGCCTAATCTATGCAAAATCAGATGTAATTCAAGATATTATATATTCCCTTTTTCAGATGTTCTTTTTCAGAAGTTGCAATTACTTAATCTGTGCTGTTTTTCAGCATGAAGTAAGGCTAAGGAATACAGATGCAAACTATTCATATTAAATGGAAGCAAAGACACAAACATAAGCAGTGTGATTAGTTGGCCTGGATGAAATAAATCAAAAGAAAACTTCCATGTAATTCATTCCTTAACTCCTTCAGTATCCCAGACTTTATTAATACAGAGTAATACAGATGCCTTCTTCTCTTCTGAATGTGTATGTTTGAATGTTTGTCCAGTCGTAGTGCAGCCCTAATGTTGTCCATTGCTTGCATGTAGGCGAGTACAGAGTGCATGATGACAGAGAGCATGCTCAGCTGCCTGATATCGCACCTCGTGCACACCCCGCTCTACCATGACACGGACACTGACCTGCAGCGCGTCGATGTAAGTAGGATGTCTCACAACACGTGTCTCATCTGTGTCGCGCTGTAGACTAGCGTGTGACACCAGTACTGCATGTGAGGATGTGAACTAAATTGTAATCATTCATCATTACCTGACTGTGATATGTTCTCATATAGACTTGGTGTCCTTTGAAAATTGATATGCATTCTAAAGAAGATACAAAACAGTTGAATATGCAGGAAATCCAGGAATCTGTGGTAGTGTGAAATAAGACCTAGAAAGGTACCAGAATACATATATTACGAGGGGTAAGTACTAAGTTTGAAAACGTTATCACTGCTGTTAGTCCTCTGTATTACTATAGAACCATATACTGTCAATCATTGTACTGCTATTTTATCTGATATGTACTGCATGCATGTGAAGGGGGAGTTTGTTAAGGTAAATTGTTTTCTGAGAAGGTAGCAAAATCTCTTACATTAAAAACAATCACAGTACACTAGAATCGTTGACATGTTGTTTTGGTGCATACTTCATAGTGTAGCATTTGTTTACAGTGCTGAGCCATTTCACTGTCTTGAATGGATTTTCTTTCAATTGGTGATTTTCCGACAGATCTCCCAGAGTGTGTGGTCCCCTCACAGTGTGGAGCACCACATCCAGAAGTACTGTATCCACAGTCTCAGGATAGCAGCCTTGTTACGCAGACATCTGTTCAAGGAAGATCTACCAGACTGCCAGGTATCCCACAGAATATCTCCTGTATTCCTGGCAAAAACATTCTAACTTTGAAAAAAAGTATGGTCTGTAATGTCAAAGATTAGACATCCAGGTAATAAGATTACAGTTACTCAAGCAACTGGATATGATTTTGGAAATAGTCAGATGTTTCAAGCAACAGCCATTGTTTTGTTTTTTTTAGTGACACTGGAAAAATCTTGTTGGAGAGAGTTTTATATCCTAGCTGTGTATTGATATGCAAAAGAGATCTAGTTGAAGAATGGATTTATCCTAACTATGAATTAATATGCAAAAGGGGAGGAAGACAAATTCTTAATAGTCCAATGGCAACAAGCATAAGACAATGTTGATGGTCTGTTATGTGTGACTCTCTTAGTCTTATATGGTATGGTGTAGCTTTAGCTTTAACAAGTCAAATATTATGGAGTTTCAGTATATCATTAATAACTATCAAATGTTGATATAGAACCCAGAACAAGAGTTCCAGACTCTGGTGAAGTTCCTGGACTTGCAGCATGTTCCCCTGCCCACGAGGGGCGATGCCTCTGCTGCGCGGGAGAGACCGTTCACTAGCGCCTCCTGCCTGCACTGGGCCGTCCCTGCAACCCAGATGATCTCACATTGGTGCCAAGACTTCACCAGCTTTGTCAACAGAAAACAGGGCCCTGCTAAGGTATGTACTTCTTTGTCATAAATGTCAATGCAAATGTACAGTTTCCAGTTTAAGTAGCAGGGAGTTTTCAAGTGCTTTTAGTATGGGTATGTATGAAGCACTTAAAAGCATCAGTTTATATGATAAGGTATGTGCATCTTTGTCTTATAAACTGTTTTCCTTATTAAGTATTTGGAGTTGCAGCTGAACTGAAGTAGGTAACAATTTATTCAGTATAAAATAGTGGAGCATCTGGTGCTTTTAGTATATTTGAAGCACATCAAATCAGCACTATCACAATATTCTTACTAAAACTTCTTGTAAATGTATGGTTTCAATTTGCTTGCCAACTATATATTTCCAAACTGAAGATTTTCCCTAGTTTTTTTTTTAGTCTCTGTTGTTGTTAGTGAGACAGTCCTTGCCTGCCTGTCCTTGGTGCTGATTTAAATGATGTTGTCACAAAGTTTTTCCATTGGCACAAATAGGAAGCAATATAATCATATCATAAGAATTCTCAACATGTTATGTTCTGAACAGTATATACATGTACAAATAGCCGCTAAAGGATTTAAATTACAGTCAAACCTGTACAATTGACCACCTCTAAATAAGGACCATCTTGCCAGTTTGACCACTTTTTCGTGGTCCCTTAGATGATTTTCTCATCGACCCAAGCATTAAGAATCCTGTCTATAGGGACCATCTGTCCACATAGACCAGATGTTATACAAATGTAGGTCTCCTGAGTGGTCTTCTTGTGCAGGTTTGACTGTACTTTTCTGCACCATAACTAAATTAGATATTCTAAATTTACCCTCAACAGTCTAATTTCCCAGGTATCTGCCACATGTGACACCATCCATAGATTATTACAGTTACATGTAATGTTAGTTCACCTTTATCTGAAGGGTAACCTACATCCATTGTATATAAAAATAGGGCATTTGGGGATCGTTAAGTCGATGCAAGGTAGTTTCACATTTAGATATCTTGAAAATGTTGACATTTGAAATCCACATCATCGACCTGAAATCTCTGAATACCCATTTTTTTTCTAAATAATGAGTCTAGGTTACCCCACGAATTAAGGTGAACTAGCGTTATGTAAAACTTTTGTGCAAGGTCAAGTAGGGTCATTTTGATGGTCAAAGGTCACTTGCCTGATGATTCCATAGTGTCACCATATGACAGTTTATCCAGGTTCTGTAGTGTTTTTATCCCTGTTCACACAAACATGTACTGTGTCCTCCTCTCATCTCCTACACATTTTCCTCTCCTCTCCTGTTTCCTCCTTCATTTCCTGTGATAGCTGCAGCCTAGAGGTGGTTATAAGGTAAAACTCTGCCTTGTTTGGCAATAAAGTCAACCCTAACATAGCTGCTGTGGTAATTCCTTATCACTATATATATATACATTCTAGATATTGATAATCTTAATCAGATTCTTTTTTTCAGTACTAATTTTAGTAGTAAAGCATGGTAGAGGTGATTTTTGTCCGTCAATGTAATGTTTTCTCCTGCTGGTTTTTAACCTTAACTTCTGTACTAAAAGCTCACAATCGAAAGTTTCAAAACACAGAAAATGAACAACTGTAAAATTCTGCCCTAAAGTCCTAATCAATGTTTTCATGATAAAGTGCTTGCTAAAGGATGTAATCCTGTCAAAGGTCCTTTCAATACCTTTCATTTTGTATTCTAAATACAGAATCAATATTTATCTATGCAAAGTGTGAGCTTTCTATTCGATGCTAATGTTTACGTCAGATTTGATATTAAGTAAAAATACTTAAAAGTCATTGTAAGACTTGAGAGGAAATTCCCAAAACGTGCCAACTATTCAGAGTATTCCATGTTGAAGCAGAATTTGTTATGGTATAAAATTTGATAGCCAACACATCTTCATTTTTTATCATTATAGACTTTCTTCTTCAAACCTAACAGTGAACACAGTAAGAATAAGACTATAAACTTTCCATTATTTAACTATTAAGCTCTTATTAAAGTCAATTATCAAACCTTTTCCAGTCCCTGCTACTGAAGAACTTCGCATGGCAGCTCCCTTGTCTCCTGCGCCCACCAAGTTCATACGACAGCATATTCCAGTACCACCGTCAGCGCCAGTGCACCATGTGCTGCAGCGTGCCCAAGGAACCGGCGCTGTGTATGGTGTGTGGGGAGCTGCTGTGTATGAAGGGAGGCTGCTGTAGACAACAGAGCGTCATGGAATGTGTACAGGTGTGTTCTTATTGGTATAAAAGCTGTTAGAAACCCGAATGACATGCTTTATACTTTGTAACGGAGTTACTTATACATACAATGTAGAGGAGATGGCCCATTTTGTAAATGTTTTCTGTTGCCTAGTGAGGAAGTATAATTTTTCATTCAAATGTTCAAGGCTTGGGCTGATATCATCAACTTTCATAATTCCACTAGGTGCCATAATACTACCACATGAAAAAACGTTATGAAACATGGACTACTGGTGCTACGTTAGTACATGTCTTTAAATCACTTTGAGTTCATGTATTTTTCTCATGTGGTTATATTATGGCACCCGGTAGAATTATGAGGGTTGATGCTACCATTTTGCTGAAAGTTATGAATGACCTATTGCCAAATTGACTACGGCACTGGTGAGAGGAAAACTGATGACACACAAGCTGGGCCAGTAACATCACCGAATCCTTCTGTCACATTTCCCAACCCGGGGCCTGGCCTGATAACTTTTAGGAACGAAAAGCACAATATCAATTGCAACAAAACACACAGAACATATCAAAATTAGTGGTGAGAATAATTTGTATAGATTCCTTGACATCCCGGCCAGTTTGGAAATGTGACCGTAGCATCAACCAGATTTTCTAGCATGTTTGTAAATGTAGTGTGTTTGTTCCTGCAGCATTCCATCAGCTGTGGTGCAGGGACGGGGGTGTTCCTGGTTGTTAATGTAGTGTGTTTGTTCCTGCAGCATTCCATCAGCTGTGGTGCAGGGACGGGGGTGTTCCTGGTTGTTAATGTAGTGTGTTTGTTCCTGCAGCATTCCATCAGCTGTGGTGCAGGGATGGGGGTGTTCCTGGTTGTTAATGTAGTGTGTTTGTTCCTGCAGCATTCCATCAGCTGTGGTGCAGGGACGGGGGTGTTCCTGGTTGTAAATGTAGTGTGTTTGTTCCTGCAGCATTCCATCAGCTGTGGTGCAGGGACGGGGGTGTTCCTGGTGGTGAACTCCTCCACCATCATCGTGGTGAGGGGGCCGCGGGCGTGTCTGTGGGGGTCGCTGTACCTGGACAGCCATGGGGAGGAGGATAGGGACCTCAGGTAGGGCTCATATAGATGTTTTGATGCTATTGTACATTGCCTGTGTTTTTTTTGTGATTGGTCTCATCAGCCACAGCAGGACTCACCAATCCTGATGGGACAACGTGATGTCACTGGTCACTGTTGACGCCGACGGACGAACAACAGATCAAAATCAAGAAGAAAACATTGCCTTTGTTTTGTGATGGTATGCATGTAACTTGGATACAAGTACCATAAAATAACATAAAGAGAGACCGACTGAAAATGGTGTTTTCCTTGTGTTGGATCAAAGCTTAAAACTGTTCAACTATTGATTCTACCAACACAGATGAGTCTTCATTTGACTAAGGGAGTTCTTTGCAGTTCCCTGTGTGTACCATTATGTAACTCTTACTAACTTCACCTTAGTCCACGGGGAAACCTATATCAGTTGTTTTTTCTAAACATGGTATTTAAGGATATTGAGCCAACAGGCATTGGTTTAAAAATGCAAAGCACAATGTGTATTTTCAAAATATGGCAGTTTGAAACTGTCATCGTTTCAAACTGCCATCGTTGGCTTTTGAATACCCCGCTTTTGAAAGCAAAGGATATACTAGTGGGTTACCCCGCAAATAAAGGTGAACTAATTGATACATTTCTGTAAACTGTATTGTTAATTGAGTTTTATTACGTCCTCTCCAGGCGAGGTCGGCCGTTGTACTTGAGCGAGGACAGGTTTCGGGTCCTGACTCAGCAGTGGATCAGTCACAGTTTTGACCACATGTGCAAACGCTGGCTGTGGCACCACAACAGGCTGTAAAGGGGGAGGGGGGCTTCTACTGTCAACTCTGTTCAACATGGGGAATATCAATTAATCTCCAGGCAGATTTACTAGTGGCATAAACTTGCATCAAAGCTGGCTAAGGAGTACAGCTGGCCAAAGGGAGTCATCCATACTCCTACTAGTCCTAGGCCAGCTTCACTCCTCTGGCAGCTTTTGATACTATCTTATGCTACCATAGGATCTGTTTGGAGATTAGATATCAATAGCAAAGGGTACTTAAAGTACTGTATTATGTAAATTTGTACTTCTTCGATAAACTAAAACTAGCTTCAGATAAAGTTATATACTTTAAATTAAGGTACATTTATATAACAACGGTTTTGACATGGCGGTCCTGTAACAGTTGATGTGTATGTGTCTTGTACCAAGGAGGTTTATCAAACCTCTTTGCTTGTACCTGGATATATTATTATTATTCTTTTGTGGAATGGGGCATTGCAACTTCAAGCTAAAGGTACAGTAAGTGCTGTGCACAATAGTTCCAGTACAGTCACAATATACCTACAACTAATTTGTACTTTAGCCATTATGGTTTTTGATAAGAGCACACTGAAGTATACCTTATAAAACAGATTGAAATAAAATACCATAATTGTAAATATAAGAGGGGGCAGTAAAACTATTGGTTGAAATTGATGTACACTCGAATATAAGGTTCGAATTACAATGACAAATTAGTTGGAAAAGGTTGTTCTACTTTGGTTTGTGCCATTCACTGTAACCTATGGTCACATTTCCAAATATTGGTGTTGTGACATTTAGTCCTTTAACAAAATGTATTAAAGTGCAACATTTTCTACCTTACCTATTTTCCCGAGCAGAAAAAGTCATACTTTTTTATTTTCTCTGACATTGATAAGATATGACTTGTCACAGATTTGACTTTGACTCAGAAAATGGCCCAAATTGCTGCCCTTGTGATACAGTTTTCCTACTTGATAGATCAATACAATGTCATGTAATATTTAACCCCTCCCTGGTAACTTGTGTTGTTGATCCTTCAGACCGGGTGCAGAGATGGGCAGTGTCACTATTATGTTTTGGAATGTATTTGCAGATTTCTTTAACAATGTTATTTAAGTTTGTAATCACAAACATAGGGGCTTCCAACATTTGGTGACCAATATTACAATGTAGGTGACCAACATAAGGCAATGTAAAACACTGCATTTTTTAGGTTTCAAATGTATGTCAAGGTTTAGTGTTAGAAATGTACCTTGAAGTACATAATGTAGTTTATGGTGATTTTTATTTCCATTTTTACGAATCAGTTGTGAGAAAATAATGTGTCCGGCATGAATGGGGTAAAATCTAAGTTTAAACTGAGCTCAAGGTAAAAAAAATAGTTGCAGCACTTTTCCTAAGTATGGATTGTTCAGTTTACAATGCAGTTGTTTGGCACCTATAGTCTAACACTTACTCTTGGTATATCTCCTTGTTATGCTGCTGATATATAAGGAAGAAATGAAAGTTGTTTGTAAATGTGAATGTTATTATTGTAAATAAAATCTCTCTCATAAATGGGAATTGCCTGTTTGTCGTATGATTTGTACTGTGTGGTACAATACAATTTTTGGTTGCCAATGGAAAGTCCCAAACAGAATTTATAGTAATTTATACAAAGTTATCTGCAAAAACCTAAAACAGACAGCTTATAGAATGAGAAGTTGAATTGGCTACAAACTTGTCATCTGAATATTTTGATGAAAGAAAAACATTTTGATATCTGTTTCAGAGATAATTGAATGTATATTCTTACAACGTTATAGATATGTACTTGTTTTAAGATCAAATATGTTGCATGATCTAAATTTCCTGTGATCAATCTTTTTTAGCATTCCTAACATTTTGAAACAGTTACCTATTAGGTTAAGCAAAATATCAGCCTCCTAAACACTAAAAGCACATTCAGCCCATTGATGCAGAGCACAAATCTATAACTAGAAAAGTGAAACATATCCCATTTATACATGAAGCTAGAGTGTTCACTTTACATTTGATATTTCCATATTTGATTCGTTTTCACTTCCTTCTTTGTTCAGTGTTACAAGGCACTTCATCTGCTTAAACATTTCCAATTTGTTTAATTGCATGCTCTCAAAATAGTTCACAGCAAATTACAGTCAACATATTATGCTATAGCTGTTATCTATATCCATTGCTTCATTTCTGCACTGAACACATTAAACAATTGAAGTTTCCTTTAGTAAGTTAATTCATTTATGTTGTGAATCAGGTCTTCACTGTCTTGAGAATTACGAATTGTCGGCAAGTCCAGTACCAACCTATCACTGTATACTGCAGCCTTGTTTCTTGTTGGGAGACCCAGAGGCTGAACTAGACTGTTGAGAAGCTTGCTGTGGCTGTATCAAATGCATGTTTGCTCTCCAGGTCTGGTGGGCAGGTGAACTGGTACTCTGTGATGTTGGGTAACCTGGGGACTGACTTTGTCCACCATACTGTGGGTATGAAGTTGAAGATGTAGACTGTCGAGTAGGCGAGCTTGTAGCTGTGCCTTGCCTACCATAGGCTGAGTAAGAAGTAGAACGGGAAGTTCCAGCTCCTACATTTGTTGCCACTGACGGACTAGACGGACCTTGAACACGACGAGATGTGTAGGAGTAGCGTCCTAATGGATCAAACAGGTCAGCAGCACCTATATCATTCTGGTCGGCATATTTGATCAGGTAGGCGGGATAGCACTGGTCATCTTTGAAGACCACAAAGATTGTTGGGTTGGCTTCGTTATTCACACACGAGTCGTAGAGGTCACCGTAAGGATCGCTTGGGTCAATGGGAGGGGGGCGTGGGATGTTTTGTTCTCCCCTGGTGTACTTACCGACCAACACGTTAGCCAGAAACATGTACCGTGTCCCGTCAGATGAAGCCCTTGAGTATGCATGGCTGTAATCAGCATTCTTTGCAAAATAGCTCCCTTTGCCGTACACTGTTGCATTTTTGCCGCTGAGACGGAAATCGAAGTTCTGGTGGCAGATGCCCTTGATGATGTCTGGGTCTGTGCCATGGAACAACTTCCTTTCATCTAGGGGAGACCCTGAGGAATAAAGTTGTTTGAAATTTTCAATAATCATTACAAAGAATCAGAATTGTAGGTATGTAGTATAATAAAATAATTGTATTATATTACTACTAATAGGCCCAAAATTCTCTTCTTTTGTAAGTATATTATCCACAAACTAGTGGAAACAATGCCATGCCTTACCATAGTGGGTTCTTCTTCCATATCGACTTTCCATGGACTTCTGCATCATCTGTTGTTTATTCCTGCACACGTACATACATATCAAAACAATCACAGCAAGAAGGTACCTCAATCAGCTACGTTGTTACTTGCTTCATGTCTTAAATTAAACGTTACGATGATAAAACCTTCTTGTATACAGATTTCTAAGAGGTTACATAAATGTACTGTTATGCATTATGATGTACATAAAAATCTAACACGTCCCAGACATTAAGTTGTCAGACAATAAAGTGTTCCTCATGGTTAGTACATTCTGAAAGAGTTCCTGGCGACAGTATAAACCAAATAAGATTCAACAAACTGTAACAAAAAAAAACTCACATGGAGTATTTTTCCCAGAGGCGGGGATTCTGTATCCTCTCTATTTTATGGATGATCATGTCATGTCTCATTGTCTGTCTGAAGAGCTGCTCCACCTAACGAGAGAAAACAACATTATTACAAGTACCGTCACATCTGTAACGACTAACCGTATCTAAGCTTAAAATATTTTTTAGAACCAAATCTGTGTTGGCTGTAAGTTGAGCCTGCATGGAAAAGACATTTGTCTGATCATGTTAATTGAATAAACCATTCATTCATTCAAACTTTCCTAAGTGTCTGTCTGACTATTAAACCATGATATGACACCTTTAGTCACTGTGGTAACATGTTTTCATCTTGAATCATGAAAGAAGAAGGCCATTATTCCTTGTCACAAGCTTCTATAATATCACATGCATTTTGTATGTAGCCTCGTAGTACTATTGTCTATATAGCTAGTGGTTGTCATTGGTATTGTACCTCTTGCAATTGTTCAGCAATAAAGTTAATTCATTCGTTCATTCAAAATACATCAAATTCATACCTCCATAAACTCTGGATCTCTTGGTGCCAGACGGACTCGTATGAAGGCTTCATTCTGAGGCATTGTCTCCCATGTTGGGGGAAGAGATCCTCTTGCCACAGATGAGGGCTGGCTGGTTGTATGACTTGTTCTTGTGTTGCTGCTAAGATATAAATAAGGTTACAAGTTGAATTTCAAAGTACAATTATACCTTCAATCCTTTTGTATGTTCTGGTGTCAACCAGGGTTGTAGCCAGCACCCATCCTTCCGTCCTTTGACGGAATTTTGTAGCTGGGGAAGGGAAAACATTTTTTCCGTCCTCTGTGAAGGACAAAAATGGATAATGTAAAGATAATTATAATAAAACTGTCTCCCTTGTTTACTTTTTGACTAAAACAGATGCCATTGAACAGCTTAGTCTACCAGCATAATTTACACCTAAAAATGCAGGAAATAGTGTTTCAGAAGGGATAGATTTCAAAATTTTCTGGGCCTTTGGATCCTCATACTCACTGGAATGTTGGGCCTGCGGCACTCGATAGGATTCAAAATCAAGGGGATGGAAAATGATTTCAGGCTGGCTACGTACAACCCTGGTGTCAATGCAGAAAATGTTTCTCCCTATAATTAATAGCCAGCTTAGTCTGGACTGAAGAATTGTGCACATATTAAAAAATGTCTCAGAAAAGCATATATTCCTGGCTAACAAAAGAGTTGTGGACAAAAATATGTAATGAAGAAACAATCACCTTGCTGACTGAAATGGGACAAACGTCGGACGTCGTCGCACATTTCTCCTTGTGGAGTAACGTGTATCCATGTTCAGCTGGTACATTCCCGTGAAGTCCAGTGTGTAGGGGTACTCGTTGGTCTGGAACTTGTATGTGGGCTGTTTTGTGACGTACGCTCGCTCGATATCATCAGATGTGATAAAAGCTGAGGTTCCAGTCTGTAAAAAAACATCACATCTTCTAATACATTGTATATTCACCCCTGAGTTGACCTGATATCATACAAGACAACCCCCTTGCATTGAATGAATTGAGCCACAATTTTTTTTCCAGGTACTACAACAAGGATAATATAATAATTGCATCTCAATGAGTAAGTAATGAGTAGTTATATGGTAGTGATAAACCTGGAAATGATGATCATATATTCCATTACCTTATCATCAAAGAAGAAACTCGAAGCAGAATATCTTGTACTGGTAAATAATATATGAATAAGGTATATCAATTTCTCATTCCCATATCAGGAACTCAAAACACTAAATAACACACCTTGACACTTTGGCCATACTGGCACCAGGAACCATTGTTGTCCCAGTACCACACCCATTTTGTTGCCCAGCTACCACTGGTGGACTCCACAGATGAAGGGGTCGACAGGCGGCGGATTTTCACCCGTTTACTTGGGTAGGAGTCGGATATCTCCAGCTCCATCTTGTCAAAGTGAACCGTCCAACCATAGCTGGAAAAAAACATAGATTCAATACCAATGAGAATGCTATGTATATATTACATCAAATCAGGCTTTTAGCCAGGCATGCGTCAACGCGTCATCTGGACGCACTTTTCTTAGAATAACAAGAAATTTGATACCCCTGGACGGCCTATAATGGGGACAAAATCCTTTGACAAGCATGAAATTCTGATTGACCAGGGATGCTACCAGGTCATCTGTGGTCACAGTCTTCTACTGTGACATCTGCAACAGTATTTTTGCCTCTTTGGATACCTTAGAATGCACTATTTTAACTTAAAATCATCAAAAACTCTGCACCATGGAAGGTGGATGTCCCAGACCCCCTACAATAGTCACTTACCGCGACTCACCAATAAGTTTGGACTCCCTAGTATAAAATCCTTAGGCTAAAAGCCTATTATTATAGTCATGGTGGATTTGGTAATTGTCTATATTCTGCATGTCTTTGTCAATAGTAGTTAGTAGTACTTAGTCTAGTAGTATTTGATTATACTGCTACCGGGGTCCCTTACATAGGGGTAGCCAGCATTCGGTTAGTCATGGGTACTTATTATTATTATGAATAATTGATTTATTAAAGGACTGTGTAAGAACAGTTGCATCAGAGTAACAGTGCTCTATGATGGTTAACACTTGTGTACAAACTGAATATGAATAATCGGAATACCAGATTAGAACAAATACTCACAGACGTGTATCAACATTAAGAAGATTACAGCTGAGGTTGGATGGTTGGGAAAAGACCTCTTCAATCTTTGCCACAACTTCAGGACTGAAACTCACCCACTCTGCACCTGTAAGCGAGCAGAAACAATTCAGGTACCTGTACGTGTTTAAAGATATCACCAAATGTACTGTCTAAGACAATAATCATACTGTAAAAAAGTTATTCCATTGAGTGCTCTTAAACTTAAAGGATAAGACACTGAAAGTATATTTATTGTTCCAAATTTAACATACCTTGACATCTTAATTCATTCTTGAAGTCTTTGTACTGCCACAAGTAAGGAGTCTTGATGTGATGATTGCCACACAGTCGAGACTTAAGACACTGTCCTGCAAGGAAGTCTTCACAGATGGTCGTATCACCGTCTAAGATGCGTTCTTCATTTGGATCTGGAGCCTTGGCTTGTGGTTTCATCACCTGGGCTGTTGAGGATGTGTTTACTTGTAGCATTGTGGCTGTTGAGGTAGCTTTAGGTATCAGCACTTGTAATAGTGGGGGTATGATATTTGGTGGTAGAATTGTTGGCGTTGAGGTTGCCTTGGATTTCACCACTTGGACTGGTGGGGGTATGTTTGGTTGTAGAGTTGTTGGTGTTGAGGTTGCCTTGGGTTTGACCATTTGGACTGATGTGGGTGCAAGTATGTTTGGTTGTAGAGCTGAGGGTGCTGAAGGTGTAGCAATACTAGCTACAGGCTTTTTTGTGGCTGTAGCTTGCGGAAACCCTGGCACTGAAGATCGAGACGCTGCTGCTGTTGTTGGAGGAATCAGTAATGTTTTGATGACTGCTCGCTGGTCTGTGTTGGCCATCCGGAAATCTGACAGAATCTTTCGTGTTTCTGGAGTGTCGAAGTAGCTCTCATGGTTCAGGTCGCATGTTGTATCATCAGCGCAACGGCCTCTGACGAACTCCGAACACACGTGGACGTCACGGCAGCGGTCTGCTTCAAGGCAAATTTTGGTGTTGTATGCCTGACATACTTTAGGTGCTGAGTTGCGTATTATGTTGAAGATCTGATCATCTGTCAGGCAGTCAAGTTGAAGCTCATGGACAAGCCGTCTAGCTTGTTCACTCTGCAGATCATGTACAAATTTGCACTTGTAGCCATGGCTACAGGATCCCTGGACAAAGTTCCGACAGAGGTGAAAGAACTGACACTGGTCTCCCTTCTGGCACCCCAGTTTAGTAGTGTGACCGAAGCAAAGACGTGCTTTCGGAAGGATGACAGACACTTCAAGTTCTCCATCTGTTGTTTCATGGAGCCGGAACTTATTTGGACGCTTACGGAGCCAGGATGTTGTTTGGGTTTGGTCTAACCCAAGAAGAAAAAACTCGTTGGACCATAGGTAATCAAGCATCACCATACCATTGTACTTGCAGCAGATCGATTTGAATACATATGTTTCTGAGGGAAATTTGATGGGTGCTGCTTCCACTTTCGTGGCTGGACTTCTTCTTCGGCCATCCTCTTCCCACAACTACCTCTCCTACCTCTTCCACCACTACTCCTCCCTCGCCCTCCACCACGTTCCCTCCTTCCCACATTCTCCAGACTCTCCGTGCTGCAGTGGTGTGAACTTGCACCAGTGGAAGCAAGCGACAAGTTTTCTGTTGACTTGGCCCGGTTTACAGCACCCCTTCCTCCACGGCTACGGCCTCGCCCCCTACCTCTGTTCACTGGTACTGCAGGCTCAGATCTTTTAGTAGTGGGTACGGAAAGTATTGCGCTGTACTGAAGGATATGCTCAGGCATCTTGGACCCCATGAGATGTGTCTGAAGAATTTTCTCATTCTGCTTTTCAGCAAAATTATGAGACAGCTTGCAATCACCCTTACAGCTCTCCCTGATGTAGTTGTTACAGATATGGAGATTGGTACACAGTGTGTTATCTCTGCAGCCATTGGTTGAGTTGTAAAACTTGCAGACCTTTGGTAGTGAACCTCTGATCACCTTCACTATCTTATCATCCGAGAGTCCCTCTAGTCCCATCCCTTTTACTACCTTCTTGTTTTGCTCGCTTTGAAAGTGGTGAGGAAATTTGCACTTATCACCCTGGCTGTTGCTGCAATTGCCTCCCAAGAAATCCTTACAAATGTGCACATTTGTGCACCCGTTGCCGAATTTGCACCTGCTGTTGGTAAAGTCATAACAAAGCCTGACCTTTACAATGG
Source organism: Branchiostoma floridae (assembly GCF_000003815.2). Classification (NCBI taxonomy): domain Eukaryota; kingdom Metazoa; phylum Chordata; class Leptocardii; order Amphioxiformes; family Branchiostomatidae; genus Branchiostoma; species Branchiostoma floridae. The sequence goes on from NC_049988.1 coordinate 11,366,356, forward strand.
CGGAAACGCTTTGAACTTTGCCCTTAATGTTTCTTTTCACCAGGTAACGTTACCTTCCAGGTTCGTCTCTTAGCCATTCTTCCACGTCGGCGTCGTCTGTTTCCGGGTAGAAACTTTGCTCACAGAGCTCGGTAAAACTCACCGTCCCTCCGTTTTGAAGAATGAAGTCTTTAACATCACTTTGTTTCGGAGTACTTCGAGTCTTTGGCCTTCTGTTGCCCCGCCCTTTCTTGTTTCCGCCAGCCCTGCTGCTTGCCTGACTATTGACACTTTCCGTGTCACTATCGGAGTAATCAGAGTACATGTTGCAGTTACCAGGGAGTCAAGGCAAATACAAAGTACTAGTACTTAGAATCTTCCCACTTCGGACGCTAACACGAACGCTAGATCCCAAGGGCTAGATCCATATGGGTGGAAATATGAGTTCTAAATGGTGCCCCACTGCACCTGTTTCCTGAATCGGAATAGTCCATTTTAATTAAGGTGGGTTAGGGTCATGTGATTTATTGTAGACATTTGTTGCGTGACTACATAGTGCGTGTTTGTCGTCGTATACATCATACAAGTGACGGTTAAATGTTGTCATGTTTTTATTATAACGCAATTGTACTCCTTATGTTCTTAAAAGGAATACTACATAATCAAAATTTGCCTATGTAGCTATGGTGAAGTTGACTGTGCCAACTTTCGGTGACGTGTATCAAGTTTCGGTGCAACCATATTGTGACGAATGAGGTCAAGTGTCATGATAACCTCCGAAGTGGAGGTTGTGTACATACATGTTTTGTACATACATCTTTTTATGATAGCGAAACAGTTAGCTTAGCTATAGATAGCATTATATGCAACCCGCGTGCAAAGACACATCATTAGGTACTCATTCTGAAACCAGAGCTTCCTTCGTCTATAATGAATAAGGGACTACATACTGCATGCATGCAACCAGTAGTAGATAGTGATTGGTATTTGTTGTGCAGATTAGTGTTCCATTTGCGTCGGTAGTGAGACTAAAACTGTTTTCGGGGCCGTTGAACTTTTCTTTGAATGACACAGACTCGTTGCTCAAGTTAGATGATACAAGTAAAACTTCCTGTAACCCTAGCTCACCTTTTTCCGTTTAGTAACATAAACCCGTTGCTTTAAAAAACAATGTGTTTGGGGATATCACGTCGAAGGACGTTGGTTTCAAATTGCAATATTTTCAGTATATTGTAATTTGAAACGACTTGATGTGCCTAAATACCCTGTTTTGAAAAACAACGGATATAAGTTACCCCATGTATAAAGGTGAACTTGCGTTAGATCCTTTTAAATCCGCCTTCTCTCTGGTTAACACTTAGATTCCGTCGTAAGACTCCTGAAAATTGCCGGCGATCCCTAAAAATCGCAAGATGATCGTGAGAACACCGGACGTTATACTCGCGAAAATGTCATTTAGAGCTCGTAAACTAGTCTTCCGAAACGGTTCCGATCGAATCGCGCCTAATGTGAGGCGGGTATTACGGTGGGAGTCCGTGCGACGAGACGGTTACTGCCTCGAAACAGTCAAACGTGTACCCAACACAGGTGAAAATTATTACTGGTCTTTGATTGGTCAAGAAATCAATCAATTGTCTAGACAGGGTCAATCGTAGACGAGTTCTTATGCTAATCTGTCTGTTGTAGCCCCTGTGCTTCATCATTGGTCAATGGTCTGGAGAAGCGATCAAACGTCTGCCCAACACAGGTGAAAATGATTACTGGTCCGTGATTGGTCAATAAATCAATCAGTTGTCTTGACTGGGCCAATCGTAGACGAGCCCCTATGCTAATCTGTCTGTAGCCCCTGCGCTTCATCATTGGTCAATGGTCTGGAGAAGCGATCAAACGTCTGCCCAACACAGGTGAAAATGATTACTGGTCCGTGATTGGTCAATAAATCAATCAGTTGTCTAGACTGGGCCAATCGTAGACGAGCCCCTGTGTATATCTGTCTGGAGAACTTTACCTCGTCATTAGTCTGCCAGCTGTCTGTGGAGACGGACTCTACTCGCAGTACGACCGCTGTGTGATTGAGTCCTTTGTGCTTTGAGCGTCCTACCTAAGACAACAGGTTAGTTCGGTCATTTCTTCGCGGAATATTTGGTCATGATTTCTCATAAACATTCTTATCTGTGCCTTGTGTGCTTGTTGCAGTGGTGTTGAGGCAAAGTATTCATGACTGTTTCTTCTACCGATTTGTTAGAAATGTCGGGACGCCATAGGAGGAAAGGAGTTGGGGAACGAATGCGTCGATCACCTGTCACTGAAGGTGCTTCGGGACAACATCCAGTGCATCACCAAGCCAAGGGCTCATGCAGTCTTTCCGAGACATTTGACGAGGTATTGTGTTGTTTTACATTGTGTAGAGAAAACAGTTGTAATCTTTAGCTGATATTTTCAATGCCTGCGCCTGAACAATGCTTGATAGTGTGTTTTTTTTTCCTTTTCAGCATTAGGAACAGCTTAGGTGTGAGGCAGCTGATGCAAGCATGCGTCCTGGCCCTGCTTTTAACCGGAGGAAGGAAGCAGACAAGAAGACTGTTGACTGGTGAGTGTCTTGTACAAATTCAGAGTGTCACTGATGTTGAACAGTTTATACGAACTTTGACCTTTATGTGTGTTGATATGTTTTGTGCAGATTATCGTCAGTCAGTCCAATGTAATATGAATAATCGGCGACGTTAACGCTGACTTCTTTTGTGAACGTCCGAGGATGAAATAAACAGAACTAGCTGCATTTACATGTGAGGCACACCTGTGCCTAATTTATCACCAAACCAAGAAGACCTTATTCATTTTCTTGCTTCTAGGATCTTACTGGTGCCATCAAGCCCGGATCAGCTGCAGCTACAATGTTCAAGTTAAGTGCTTAATCATATGTCTTATGGGGTTTGAAATATTATAGTGGTTGCAGATATGGACTCCTTTTGCATTCAGGGCTTCAGTCCGTTTCCGTGGTGTACAGGCCTGGTGTGTGGTTGGTTTGGTTTCTGTGACTGTGTCGATAGTCAAGATGGATTCGGCCAATAACTGTAAATTCTGTTCTTTACAAAACAGGGTTTCCCCTGGTTCACCATTTGTTGTCATTTCTGTTTTATGTCATGGTCAGTGGTTTTCGGGGACCTAGACCATTACATAAGCTGCCTCGTGTCGTTTTCTTGGGTCCCGAGCCAAGAGGACGGCACAGGTCAGAAAGGAACACAGGTGGTTGAACAATATTCCTATCTGATATTAGTAGTTTGTTCCTTTAGAAATACTCGACATCTCGGCGTCGACACAGTCACAGAAACCGAATCAGCCATTCACTGGGCTTGTACACCACAGAAACAGACTGAAGCAATGAGTGCAGAAGTAGCCATATATAGCTCTCGAAATTTAAGCCGAAGGTCTTTCCTATATTTCTGAGCCAAGTTTCATCTTTGTCTTGTTTTTTTTCTACCGAGGATCATCGAGGAAGTGTCTGGACGGGACGGGGAAAGGGAGGCGAGGAGAGGACTGGTGAAGGAAGGTACCGGACGTGACCGACTGGGGATTCGAAGTCTTCCCACACATATGACAAGGTATCTTGCCGTATTGTGTGATGAAAGCACATAGTTTTTAATTGTAAGACAGCCTTTGTCAATGGATGACTTTTTCATGTGTGTTGGAAAGTTTTAGTTTACAGTTTCGATTTCATTTTTGTTACCTGAACAATTATAAGCTCGGTACAAAAGTCGTTTTCTTTTACTTGCTTATCTGAATTAAATGAAGTATATGAATATCTTTGCATTGCGGTTTGACTGTTTGTCAAGTAGAACATTTAGTCATAATTTCTCTGTGCCTTATCATTATCTGCAACCTGTGTGTTTATTGCAGCGGTGTTGAGGCAAACCATGAATGACTGTTTCTTCTACCGATTTGTTAGAAATGTCTGAGGGAGGAAAGGAGCCGGGAAACGGAGGTGTCATCGCCTGTGACTGAATAAGTCTTTCGGAGACATACGACGAGGTATTGCGTTGTACTGTATTGTGTAAAAGGATAACAATCTTTAGCTGACGTTTTCAATGCCTGGACCTGAACAATGCTTAATAGCGTTTTGTTTTCTTTCGTTTAAAAATTAGAACATATGTGTGGTGTGAGGCAGCTTGGTCGTGAGGCAGCTGATGCGTGCATACATCCTGCTCTTGCGCCTGTTTCTTGCAAGCTTGGAGGAAGGAAGCAGACAAGAATACTGTTGACTGGGTTAACACACCTGTGAGTATCCTGTACAAATCAAACTGCAAATTTAGAGTGTCACTGATGTTGAACAGGTCATACCAACTTTGAGCAGATGAAATCAATAACCTTCACGTTAGATTTTTAGATTTAGATTACAGTATATTCTCTTGACTTCCGCTCCTGGCAAGGACATAATACACCCTTGTGCCCTTTCAAAAATGTCTTGATTCCAAAACAGCAATTGATGCAATGTCACTATTTTACAGGTACAAGAAGTTGGTAAGGAAACAGCTCTCAGCAGCTTCCAGGATCGTATTGGTGCCCGGATCAACTGCAGCTGCAGTGGTGGGACTTATCCTGGCGACAGGCTGCCTGATGACATCTCCACGGTGACGTCCAGAAAGATCGTGTCCTCGGACTTCAGCGCGCTTCTGTTGTGTACAGGCTGATGTGTGGCTGATTTGGTTTCTGTGACGGTGTCGATGGCTGGGATTGTATTCGGTCAATTACTGTAAATTTTGTTCTTTAATAAAACAGGAACTCCTGGTTTACCGTCTGTTTTCATTCTGTTTTATGTCGTGGTCAGTGGTTGTCGGGAACCCAGACCATGACATAATCTGCCTCGTGTCGCTATCTTGGGTCCCGAACCAAGAGAACGACACAGGCCAGAAAGGACATGCACTTAAGCTTGCTTGAGTTTTATGTACATGTACAGTCATATTGGTCTCTTCTTGCGTTTCAAAAAGATGTTGTGTACATGTAGCTTAGTTCGGTCGCCTTTGTTTTGAATCATATCATGCCATTCCAGTATATGAGTGACTAAAACTGAAATGATTGTTTCGTGTCGTGACCTTTGCATGTCCTTTTTTCTCACTTAGACTTTATGTTCTGTGCATTTCATGTAGATTTCCACATTTCCGTACTTTTGTAGAGGTTGTTTGTAGCCTTTCAAATTAGTCTTTTGGCAATTTCCCTGATTAAAGGCTTATGCTGCAACACAAACACACTAACAGACTAACCCCACCAAACACACACACTAACAACATACTAATGCAGCTCCAATGCCTTAGGTTTAAAAAAAAGGTGATTCTTCAAGTTCAAAGGCTCCAAGCTACCTCTATACCATGTTTGTGTCCTAGAGTAAAGATAACTGTTAACCTAAATGTTTTAAGTTTGATTGGTTAACATTTAGTACTAGGATAGTTTTTATTTATTGTCTGGGTTTGTGATTTGTACATATTTGTACGCGTTGCATTCATGTATTTTGTCAGCAATTGCTATTGAATAAACAATTTGAAATCACACTGTGTAGTGTTTATTCTACCTTATAAAAACTTCACAGCCTTAGACCCGTACGCCCATGTGAAATGGATGGTCCCTCCCTTCCCTTAGGTCCATGTGAAACAATTGGCCCTCCTTCAACTTCGGAGTCCTTCCCAGTTTGAGTCTATTCCAACATTGTAGCCTTTTCCAGACTTGTTGCAGTCCTTTTCATTGAAAATGTAAGAGAAATTTCATATTGTACAGTACAGGGTGCAGATTTCGCCAAGAACAAAGTTTTGCTCTGACTGATCGAAAAAAAAACACGTTTTGGGGCTTACTGGTCTGAGAAAATACCAAGAGCGAAGTAGAGTAGAGTTTATAGCCATTTACACCAAGTTTTACAGAGGCAGTTAGCTTTGCAGGATTTTAAAATGACAATGGGAGTCAAATATATTTCTTTTTAGCTAAATGGACCATTGTTTTGAGTATCGTCAATTCACAAGTTTTCCAATACCGATACTGGACCTGAACCTGACCTGAATTTTCTGTACCGGTACCCACCCATATGAAGGATGCACCCTTTTAGCAGTTTGGTTGCACCTGTTTAGCCGTTTGGACTGGTGGACTGGCATGATACGTTTACCGTATCAATTTTAATTCCACCATTTTGATCATAAATTGTGACCACTTCTTTGCTTAGCTCAACACACATAGCAAATGCTTTCCTGTATGTAATCAGCTCGCTCTGTCGAACAGAGCTCGCTCGCTTGCTTGTTCACACACAGCTCACTCACTCGTTTGCACACAGCTTGCTCACTCGTTCGTTCGCACCGAGCTCATTCCCACAAAGCTCGCTCATCGCTCAATCGCACACAGCTCTGCGCACAAATGAGTGTATGCTCACTCATTTGCGCAAAGCTAGCTTGCTTGTTCACACACAGTTCGTTCGCACACAGCTCGTTCGCACACAGCTCACTCGTTCACACACAGCTCGCTTGCTCACTCGTTTACAAACAGCTTGCTCGCACACAGCTTGCTCGTTCGCACAAAGCTCGCTCGCACACAGCTCGCTCGCTCACTCGTTCACACACAGCTCGCTCATTCGCACACAGCTCGCTCATTCGCACACAGCTCACTCGTTCACACACAGCTCGCTCGTTCGCACACAGCTTGCTCGCACACAGCTCGTTCGCATACAGCTTGCTCGCTCGCACACAGCTCGTTCGCATACAGCTTGCTCGCTCGCACACAGCTCGTTCGCACAGAGCTCGCTCGGTCATTCACACAGAGCTCGCTCACTCATTTGCACACAGCTCGCTCGCTCGTTCGCACACAGCTCGCTCACTCGTTCGCACAGAGCGCGCTCTCTCGTTCGCACAGAGCTCGCTCTCTCGTTCGCACAGAGCTCGCTCGCTCGTTCGCACACAGCTCGCTCGCTCGTTCGCACACAGCTCGCTCGCTCGTTCGCACACAGCTCGCTCGCTCGTTCGCACACAGCTCACTCGTTCGCACACAGCTCGTTCGCACACAGCTTGCTCGCTTGCACAGAGCTCGCTCACTCGTTCGCAAAGAGCTCGCTCACTCGTTCGCAAAGAGCTCGCTCTCTCGTTCGCACAGAGTTTGCTCTCTCGTTTGCACAGAGCTCGCTCGCTTGTTCGCACACGCGCGCGCGCGCACACGCACACACACTCGCACACACACACGCACACATGCACACGTGCGTGTATGCGTGTGCGCGTGTATGCACGTGCGTGTGTGCGGTGTACACGTGTGCACGTGTACGGGCGTGTGCACGTGTACGTGTACGCTCGCGAGCGTGTGTGTGTGTGCGCGCGTGTGTGCGCACGCGTGTGTGTGCGCGCACGTGTGTGCAAACGAGCGAGCGACCTGTGAATGAACGAGCGAGCAAGCTAAGAGCGAACGAGCAAGCGAGCAAGCTGTGTACGAGCGAGCTCTGTGCAAACAAGCGAGCGAGCAAGCTGTGTGCGAACGAGCGAGCTGTGTGCAAATGAGCAATCGAACAAGCTGTGTGCGAACAAGCAAGTGGCAAGCTGTGTGCGAACGAGCAAGCTCTGTGCGAACAAGCGGGCGAGCTCTGTGCAAACGAGCAAGCGAGCTCTGTGCAAACAAGCGAGCAAGCTCTGTGCGAACGAGCGAGCGAGCCATGTGCAAACGAGCGAGCGAGCTCTGTGCGAACGAGCGGGCGAGCTCTGTGCAAATGAGCAGTTGAGCTCTGTGCGAACGAGCGGGCAAGCTCTGTGCGAACGAGTGAGGGAGCTCTGTGCGAACGAACGGGCGAGCTCTGTGCAAAAAAGCGAGCAAACTCCGTGCGAACGAGCTGGCGCGCTCTGTGCGAACAAGCGGGCGAGCTCTGTGCGAACGAGCTTTGTGCAAACGAGTGAGCTGTGAGCGAGCGTGCTGTCTGCAAAGGAGCATGTGAGCTGTGTGCGAACAAGCTCTGTGCTAACGAGTGAGCTGTGTGCGAGCGAGGGGGCTACGTGAGAATGAGTGAGTGAGCTGTCTGCAAACGAACAAAAGAGCTGTATGAGAAAGAGGCAACAAAAGGAGGGAGCGAGCTGTGTGCCAGACCGCTGAGGGCTTGAATGCTTTGTTGGCCTTTTGGTACAGGTGAACATTATTGAACAATAATTATGCAAATGATATTCGAAATAGTTTGATTAAATTACCACAAAATGTGTTAAATTACTTGGAGCAATTAATCATTAAAATGGTATGCCAGAGTTTATGAGCAGTCTTATTCCTTTGCCGAAGCGTGTTTGCTCAAAGGAGAGACACAAAGATGATTGAACAAAAGAGTTTGCCAAAATGACCCTGTACACCTCTGCTAATTGTCTTTGTCATAGATTATGCAAATAAGGTCTTAACTTGCATAAATTGTGCATAATGATGTCTTGATTTGCCTAAATTATGCAAATAAGGTCCTAATTTACATAAATTGTGCAAATAGATACATAATTTGCATAATTCTATATTTACTTAAGGTCCTGTTTTGTAAATTAGGACCTTATTTGCATAATTTAGGCAAATCAAGACATCATTATGCACAATTTATGCAAGTTAAGACCTTATTTGCATAATCTATGACAAAGACAATTAGCAGAGGTGTACAGGGTCATTTTGGCAAACTCTTTTGTTCAATCATCTTTGTGTCTCTCCTTTGAGCAAACACGCTTCGGCAAAGGAATAAGACTGCTCATAAACTCTGGCATACCATTTTAATGATGAATACATGTACATGTATCTATAGACAATAAATTTGGCAATTTCATTCTATCCCACCCAAAAGCAATCAGAAGCACCCTGTAATTTTTTATGATAAACCTGGATTGGGCAGGAGGCTGGGTCAAAGAGGCTTCCTTTGGTACTGCAGCGCAACTTCCGAGTTTGCTATCCTGAGTTCTGAACAAGCTATGGTCACGGTTTTGTGCTCAGGAATAAGTGACACAAGTTTGGGCCCCCTAGCAATTATGCAAAATAGGAGTACATGTGCATAATTAATGAGAATATTTTATCATAGTAGTTTTTTCTATGTATCTCTTGTCCCGGACGTTTTATGGTCTTGACATTTGGCTGGTAGATAGCTTGTAGTGTCATGACAAAGTGGGGCAGGTTTGAGCCCCCTAACATTTAATTTCAGAACTGCAGGGGGGGGGGGTTGTAAAGACATTCCAAAAACTGCAGAACGGATTGACGGATTGGTATCATTTTAGGCATGCAGGTAGCTTAGGCAAAGATGTTTATAATGCAAATGAGGACTTAATTTGCATGATTAATGAGGAAAATGTATAATTCCATTGTTTGCAATAACTGGACTTCAATAAATGTAACACTTGTTAATTTTGTTTGGCGGTATATAAATAGATACCAAATATGAGGAAGTTATTTGCGAAATTTATGAAGAAATTGCAAAACCGCTTGATGATTCATAATGGAAATTGTATAATTGTGACATGTGTATGTTAGTGGATGACGAACAACACCATTCATGCATGAATTATGTTCAGAGTAGTTGGCATGGTCAGTTTAGTGGTGCTTGAACCCCATACAACCAACATTTGCAAGGTAGCATGTGTCAATCACACATGTGAATTGCTTCTTGCAGCATTCTGGAATACTTATCGTGGATACATGAAGGCCTTTTGAAAGACATTCATAATCATTATTGCTTTTCTTATTGCAGAAATATCACGGAAAAAGGCTATGCCAACCATTTTCGAACATTTCCTTTCTGCAACCGCTACTCAAATACCAACTATCATTAAAATCCATACACAGCTTCTTGAGTTATATGCTGTTGACCTGCATATAGGGACACAACATTAACCGAAATGTAACCTTCTTGGCGAAGGTTAGAATATCATTTCATATCATATCATATCATATCATTTAAAGAATATTATAGAATGCATCTTGAACACTCAAAATTACTACTCTTTCTTTGTCTGATTCACGCCAATGTCTCGACATTTTTTACAAGGTTATAAATGACATGATGCAGTTGGGGATGGAATAGCAAATCTATAGTGAGAGCGACCAGACTCTCTGTAATGTTTTATGGGACAAGATTTTGCAAGCTACTGATAAAGGACTTGAGACAAAGGACAGAGGGAGTGTGGCAAGCTGTACATCCAGTGTTTCAGAAGAGCTTCAGCACCACCACTTTGAAGATTAAGATGATGGTGAATGACCACAAGTCCACTCGCACTGCAGTAGCACCAACTGAGACTGCATACGGTACCTACATGTGTGTGATACTCAGGTCAGGTCATATTTGCCAACTTGATGCTGACTTTAAACTTCCACTGCTTCCCAGGACTTAATAGCCATGGCCAGCTTTTCCAAGTTGGACAGGATGTGTATGGGGAGACTAATGCAAATACAGATAAAGTCTGCTATGGTTATGAATGGCTCATGATATCAGTATGAATGGTATGTGAAAACATTATTTTCCGTGAGTCTTTTTCTATGCATACCGGTATCTTGAATATTTTGATGCCAGATTGATGTGACGTTACCTCAATTCTAAATTCTACTCTCTCTACATGTATCATACACACAATGATAGTCTAAAAGACAGCTAAACCTCTGTTCAATTGGAAGGCACATTAAGATGATTGCTTCATTCATGCAGCTGCCCTCTATCCAATAAATGTGCCCAGCAAAACAACTGTACAGTTCACAAACTCACGTACAGTGATTTCTCAATAATAGGCTGGCATTCCTCTAACATGTATCATGAAATAACTTTTGTGACTCTCAATTTCACCAGGAATCCCCAACAAACTCTATGTACATTGAAGATAGATCTATGTCTCAACCAACAAACAATACACCTATATGTCGCCAAAATACATGTAAGATAGCAGACTAATTTAATATCATATCATAGATGTGCACATAGCTGATCTTTATTTATTTATTTTTTAAGTATACCATAGTTCCATTAAATTGTGTTTTTTTTTCGAATCTTTACTTGTATAAAGTAGCAAAGTCTGCTGACTGTATGACTGAGGTTCACCGAGCAAAATGGCTGGTCAGAAGTTTCTGATCTGTGACGTCAGATGATCAGAACGAGGCATGGCCCAGCGCGGCGGGGAGAGGAGGACAGCGCGAAGTTCATACGTGTCTACATGGTCATATTAGGCGGATCAATGTAAAAATTGACGTACATCAACTTTATAATGAGTAAACTACTGGAAAATAATGAATTGAGGATTTTCTGATGCTGTCCTTTAAACCACCATCACACCGTTACTGACTGTTGATACAAAACTATGTAACGTTAATGTAAGTAAACAAAGCGTCATGTCTATGTGCTGTCGATGAATTTATACTGGGTTTCAAATCAATGCTAAAAGCAGAAAGTGCAAAAATATTATGATATTTGCGGACGTCACAACATGTGATGCTGCCCCTGCATAAATACACTGTTCTCCGGACTCGTTTGGATGGGTGGGACAACCTCTCTGCTCTGGTGAGTTTCTAGCGTCACCTAGCGGACGAGTGAAGTTGGGCAGCCCACATGTCAAGGCGACCATGTCCAGGTTGTCCTGTGTGGCCGGGATGACCGCGGTTTGGACGTTCACGTCGTCTGGCTGGAAGGTACTGTTGCCCCTCCGAGTCAAGAGGAGAATGTACTCCTCATCAATGTCAACTGTGCAAGAGTAGAAGTTGAAAATCATAATGGGAGGACAAAGTTCTTGAAATCAGGCCGGACGTGAAAAAAATGAACTTACTAGGCAACAAATGTATATCAAAGCTTACAAACTAAGATTACTCTGCGTCCAGGTAATAAGATACGCCAAAAAGAAACTGCTTTTTTTGAGCGTACTTGCTTCAGTAACTGCTTTTTGACGTAAGCTTTTTCCATGTTACATCTGTATTGTCGTTTTTGTGAAATCACGTTTTGACGCGGTTTTTACCTAGTTTCTTCCAGGATGACTACGCTGGGCATCATAGAATAATTTGGCAGGGGAGTTTTGCTACCAGAGGAGGGAATGAGTTTATCCGGCAGAGGAGTTTTATTCCACCGCTCCTTCCCCAGCTTATGTTACTGTCTTAAACCACAGCAAGATCTGCTTAGAGATTAGGCGCGCAGCTAGTCTGTGGAAAGTTGGTTTTGAAAGGCAATAAAACTAATCCGCTCATTTTCTGTACAAAGACAGTAGCTTTGGAGCTTAGATCGTTTAAGCCATAAATCAATTAACGCGCGGTGGGGTGCGTTTGAAGACGTAATCTCAAGGCAGATCCTACGGTAGCATATAGTATCAAAAGCTAGCTGGCAGAGGAGTGAAGCTGGCTTAGGAGTGCGTTTCGCTACAAATGGACACCCCTTTGCTGACTACACTCCTTGGCCAATTTGATACTATCTTATGCCATTGTAGGATCTGCTTGGAGATTAGGCAGACGGCGGCTTTTTCCATAGAACTTTTCCAATGCAAAAGTCGAAGTACTCATCACATCAAGACGCATCTTAACGAATGTCCGGAGGGGAAACATGAACCTAAGCGTGGGCTGACTCCCCTGGCCAATTCTCCGATTTTTTTCCGAATTCTGCGATCCAGTACCCCCGCAGGAATTAAGTCCTGATGGAGGCTAGGTTTTACCTTCGTTAGCAGTGCATAATCCTCCGATGTAACCCATCTCAACCACTGTGATGTTTTCAGGCAGCGGACCTCCCTTCAACACACAGTAAACCTCCATGGTCCCATCGTATGTTTCTGGCCAGTCATACTCAAAACCTGCACAAATAATATAGAAACAAAATATCAATCCAGACTTCTGGCAGTCGATCATCGGTTAAATCTTTAATAGCCTCATTGTATCCGTCTTGAAATTGCAAAGAGTACGTAACGTTACATATTCTATGCCATTTCAGCAAAAAATTCTTCGCTTTCCCTGCAACGTTGATGAAACGTGCCAGCTTTGGGTTGATTCTATTTTCTGTTTACAAATTGTACATTCAAGTTTTTATTCTTCAACGTTTCATTTCTATGAATGTATTGTAAAGTGTCGTAAAGGACTAAAGGCGAATAAGGCCTAGGAAAAAAAATGTTGTGTTTCCTGTTTCGGCCCAGAAAAAAATAGGGTAGGTAGGTAGGGATTTTTTTTTAATTATCTTTTTTTTTAGCCTTTGGCTTACACTGTTACAGCGATACAATACGGTTTAACAAAGAGATTAGAACTCACTTATATTTTCAATGTCAAACTTTAATTTTGAGCAAAATGTTTACACATCTGTGGATACAACTGAATAGGAAGTAAAATAAACATTCTGACATGAAAGTACCATATTCGACTCAGCTTGTCTTACTGACTGAACTTGCCTTGTCTCACTAGGATAACCAGGAATGCAAAGAACATACCAGTATTCATAATGATAAGAAACATGATAACATCCGCTGCATGGGAATTTGCTGGGCTCACAATCTCGCTTCCCTGCATCCCGCTCTATCACATTGACTTTATGTATTTTCAATAAGGGGATCCTGACCTGCCCAAATTTTTTTACGAGTCACTTGTGAATTGGCCTCTGACAGACTACCTTGGACCCCTTGTTGGCACATGACTGGCACAGAGGCAAGACAGTCTTATACTGACACTTCAGGTGGTCATTTAGCTGTGCCAGTGTAGTTCTTTTGCAGTCATCCTCGGCCACGTCAATCCACTCCTTCGGCTCCTTCCCATTCCCACACTGTACCCGTGGGTGGTGGGCGCTTCCCGGAGGGCCGGAAACATCTGTGTCCTGTTGAAGATTTTTTTTCTGGCTTGTGGGTACATTTGGTTCGATTAATTAGCCAAACTTGCTTCGGGCACATGGCCTCAGCCATTTTTCTTCTGACTGACTTTTTTTGAGCCACAATTTAACCACGTGTTTTTGATTGCATATGTCACTTTGTGAACCTAGGGCATCCCGGCCTTCAAGGAATGTTAATCAAATACCGCGC
>NC_049988.1:11391731-11436350 GCF_000003815.2 Branchiostoma floridae
CGCCCTCGTTGGTCTTAATCTTCTGCCATTATCCATTAACCATTATGGTTTGGATAATGGTCCTACTCGGCCGGCTGACTCCCCTAGCGTACTATTGACTCTATTTGACCAATTTCTACAATTAGACCACCGATCCACGTAGCCTGGTAGAGGCTAATAGTAAGGTTCTATAGGCGGTTCCAACGTTTCGTTTTCTATCAGACACCATCATCAGGGTAGAATCTTGTTGTGCAGTTCTGTTTCCGTGTCCAGCAGAAAAGTCACATTACATGTAGTAGGGTTTGACACCGGTAAGTTTTCTTTGGTGTACAGTTAAGTGGGACTTCTTTACTGCCCTGTATCCGAACACATCACACAGATATGGTTTGTTACCTTGTGTGTTGTGCCATATGCTGGTTCGCATACTTTCCGTGCAGCAGAATAGTCGCATAGAACACATTTCTTCTAAGGTTTCTCACAGGTATGTTTTCTTTGGTGTACAGTTAAGTGTGGTTTCTTAACTGCCAGCAAGCGCACTTCCCGCACACATAAGGGTCCGTTACATCAAGGAGCTTTCACATGTGTGCTGGTCTAGAGACTCTTGCCGAGTAGCAGAATAGTCGCACATGTCACATTTCTAAGATTCCTCGCCGGTATGTTTCCTTAAATGTACAGTTAAGTGAGGCTTCTTAACTGTTCTGTAACCGCACTTCTCAAGGGTTTCTTGCCTGTGTACGTCGTCATGTGTTGGTCTAGATAGCTTTTCTGTCCAGCAGAATAGTCGCATTTGTCACATTTGTCGAGTTTCTCACCGGTGTGTTTTCTTTGGTGTAGAGTTAATTGTGACTTCTTAACAATTCTTGCCGGTATGCTTTCTTAGATGTACAGTTAAGTTATATTTCTTAACTGTTCGGTAACCACACTCCTCACACATATACGGCTTGTCGCCAGTGTGCTTCGTCGCGTGCTGGTTTAACTGTTTTTTCCCTACAGTAGAATAATCGCATAGGTCACATTTGTAGGGTTTGTCACCGGTATGTCTTTTTAAGTGTACAAGTAGGTCAGAGTTGTAAGCTGTCGTATACCCGCACTGCTCACACAAGTAAGGTTTGTTACCCGTATGCTTTGCCATGTGCTCGTCTAAATGTGCTTTCCGTGCTGTGGAATAGTCGCACTGGTCGCACTTGTAGGGCTTTTCGCCTGTATGCGTCCTCATGTGGCTTGAGAGGTCAGACATTTTAGCAGCCATGAATCCACATTTCTCACACATGTAGGGTTTCTCACCGGTGTGTTTTCTCATATGTCTGACTAGGTTAGATTTTGCAGCCGCCCTGAACTCGCACTGTCCGCACTTGTAGGGTTTCTCGCCAGTGTGTTTAGCCATGTGTTGGTCTAAATTCTTTTTCCACGCAGCAACATAGTCGCACTGGTCACATTTATAGGGTTTCTCACCTGCATGATTTCTCAAATGCTTGGTAAGGTTACCTTTAGTAGCTGTCCTGAACTCGCACTGTCCGCACTTGTAGGGTTTCTCGCCAGTGTGTTTAGCCATGTGTTGGTCTAAATTTTTTTTCCACGATGCAGAATATTCGCACAGGTCACATTTATAGGGTTTCTCACTTGTGTGTTTTCTCAGATGTCTTGTTAGTTCAAATTTAGCAGCAGTTCGGAACTCGCACTCTCCACATTTGTAGGGTTTCTCGCCAGTGTGGTGTGACATGTGTAGGACTAAACTCTTTTTCCACGCAGAAGAAAAGTCGCACTGGTCACATTTATAGGATTTCCCAGCTGTATGTGTTTTCATATGCATCGATAGATCAGACCTATCTACTGCCGTGTACCCGCTATCTCCACACAGAGAGGTTTTCTCACCACCATGTTTTAACATGTGTGTCCTTAGATTACTTTTCTTTGCAGAGGAATAGTCACACTGGTCACATTTGTGAGGTTTCTCACCTGTATGTTTTGTCATATGTCTGGTTAGTTCATATTTAGTAGCAGTTCTGTACTCGCACTCACCACATTTGTAGGGTTTCTCGCCAGTGTGTCGCACCATGTGTAGGACTAAACTCTTTTTCCACGCAGAAGAAAAGTCGCACTGGTCACATTTAAAGGATGTCCCGGCTGTATGTCTTTTCATATGCATCGACAGATCAGACCTATCAAATGCCTTGTACCCTTGTTTCTCACCACCATGTTTCAACATGTGTGTCCTTAGATTACTTTTCTTTGCAGAGGAATAGTCACACTGGTCACATTTGTGAGGTTTCTCACCTGTATGCTTTGTCATATGTCTGGTAAGTTCATATTTAGCAGCAGTTGTGAACCCGCACTCTCCACATTTGTACGGTTTCTCGCCATTGTGTCGCACCATGTGTAGGACTAAACTCTTTTTCCACGCAGAAGAAAAGTCGCACTGGTCACATTTATAGGATTTCCCAGCTGTATGTGTTTTCATGTGCATCGACAGATCAGACCTATCAAATGCATTGTACCCTTGTTTCTCACCACCATGTTTTAACATGTGTGTCCTTAGATTACTTTTCTTTGCAGAGGAATAGTCACACTGGTCACATTTGTGAGGTTTCTCACCTGTATGCTTTGTCATGTGTCTGGTTAGTTCATATTTAGCAGCAGTTGTGAACCCGCATTCTTCACACTTGTAGGGTTTATCACCGGTGTGGTGTGACATGTGTAGGATTAAACTCTTTTTCCACGCAGAAGAAAAGTCGCACTGGTCGCATTTGTAGGGCTTCTCAGCCGCATGTCTTTTCATATGCATTGCTAGGTGAGACCTATCAGTTGTTCTGTACCCGCACTCTTCACATATGCAGAGATTCTCATCACCATGTTTCAACATGTGTGCCCTTAGATGATCCTTCTGTGCAGAGGAATAGTCACACTGGTCACATTTGTGAAGTTTCTCACCCGTATCATGTGTATGTTTCTTCATATGTCTGGTTAGCTCATATTTAGCAGCAGTTCTGTACCCGCACTCTCCACACTTGTAGGGTTTCTCGCCGGTGTGATGTGACATGTGTAGGACTAAACTCTTTTTCCACGCAGAAGAATAGTCGCACTGGTCGCATTTGTAGGGTTTCTCACCTGTATGTTTCTTCATATGCTTAGATAGGTCAGACCTATCACCCGCCGAGTACCCGCACTCTCCACAAAGAAAGGGTGTCTCTCCATGTTTAAATATGTGTTTCTTTAGATTGTCCTTACTTGCGGAGGAATAGTCACACTTGTCACATTTGTGAGGTCTCTTACCTGTATGTTTTCTCATATGTCTGACTAGGTCGTGTTTAGCGGCAGTTCTGAACTCGCACTCTCCACACTTGTAGGGTTTCTTACCAGTGTGGTGTGACATATGTAGGACTAAACTCTTTTTCCACGCAGACGAATAGTCGCACTGATCACATTTGTAGGGTTTCTCACCTGTATGTTTCTTCATATGCTGGGACAGGTCAGACCTACTTACCGTCCTGTGCCCACACTCCCCGCACATGTAGGGTTTTGTGCGTTTAGCCTTCCGTTTCTTTAAACTTGTTCTGGATTGTGAAGAAAAGTCGCATTCGTCACTACTGTACGACTTCTCCGTCGTCTTGTGTAAAGAACCCTTATTTGTAGTGGATGAACCAGCGGTATCTGCTGCATCATGGACCTCCATCCGCCTAGCTTGGACACCAGCCATATAAGTGTCACTCTGCACCCTAACGACTGCTGCATTGCCAACTGAGGCTACCATCTGGCCTGTATGGTGCTGTACATGTGCCTGTGGTGTGGCTCCTCTCTTCTCAGACTGGTTGGAAGTCGCACCGTGCGTTTCCTCCCACAGAATTGCCTGTTCCTCGCCCTGCTGCCTTTCCGTGTTTTCTCCATCGTTCCCAGGATGCCCTGCACCATGGTTTGGTCCTTCCATTTCTTCATCGTTCCCAGGATGCCCTGCACCACTGCTTGGTTCTTCCATTTCTGAAAGTAAAATATGAAAGCGACATTTCTAATAATTTCAACCATACTTTCGTCCGTGTTAAGTAACTATCACCGTGTATAATCAGGCATTATGGCATTGACCCCAGGTTTTCGATTTCATAAGTAACTGCCCTGTTGAAAACAATTTGTGAATAGAAAGTTAGGATAAAGCTGGTTAAACAGTTAAAGACAAAGGTGGGCGAACTGGAGCGGGGTGAAAACAGCTTGAAGCTACAACCAAGGCAATCCTCGGGCTACCATCATGTATGGCTCTAAGATAACAGTGAAAGCAACATGTTGTGATAAAAAAAAGAAAACACCTCATTGTAATATTTTAATCATCAATTCAATGAATAAATCAGTAATCAAAGTCAATATTTAAGTGATATGTAATGCTATGACTTGCATTGTAAGCAGACCACAGGAAGAGTAGTGTACAACACTTATGGAGACCCAAATAAAAAACACAATACTAGCCTGCTGCCCTTATACATACACACACACACACATACATACAAAGAGCTGCAAATACATGCACACACACACACACACAAAAGCACACTGTGAGGCATAGAGAGGTACACATACACGCACGCGGTCTCTCTCTCTCTCTCACAGAGTTGCACATGTACGCACGCACAAACATATTCTCTATCTCACTCACTCATATGTATACACAAAGCTGCCAAACATATACACACACGGACATAGAATGATAGATGACTTACCGTGCCTTACAATATACCAAGGACTGAATGAGGTTTTATCAAACCTCTTTGAATATACCAAGACTTTTTCCTAACCATATAAAAAATAAGGATATCTCATAATAGACAAGTCGAAAAGCCCCCCTCCCCCTTACATGCCGAACACTAGCAATAATTTCTTCCAGTAAACAAATCTTTGTTCTCTTACTACTCAAGAATTAGCAAATCTGGGGTAAGAAAAATGTTGATAAATGGCTTACCTGCCGGTTTATGGTTCTGCTAACTTGCGGAGATGTTGTTTTGTCGTAAAAAATAGCGATGGACTGCAAAGGAAAGATGATCTGCCAAACCAAAATGGCGGAGGAGAAACTGACCCCGCTGGTCTTGTGAGGTCGAAGGTTAAAGTTCTTATTGTATGCTAGTACCTGATTACCCACCGCCGGTATTACCTATACAGCACTAACTTGTAATGACAATTAATTTGTAAGCATGTACGAAAGTCATACAAGATTAAACCAGTATAACTTACTAGTATTACTCCCCTAAAAGGATGCTTTTTATTGTATATACATTATTTTCACTAATTGGCACCTTTTCTTCTTGTTTTTGTTTTGTTACACCTTTGGAGGAAATTCGTGCGAAAATTGCCTTACATACTGATTAAGAAACCTTACTTTCCGTACTCATACATGAATATTCGGAAGTCACGTGTATGATTCGTTGATAAAAGAATTCGTTGATTAAAGAATGGATATATTTTCTGCAGTTAATCGTTGACCTTGCAAAAGTAACTGTACTTGTTGTCGTGCCAATAAAGGTGTCCATTGATCTACTGATTTCTATAACCAAATAAATTCACATTTACATTGTAAACTATCCTTATATTGTGCACATAAAAAGCATTCATCGATATCACGAACATTTCAAACAGCTTTGTTTTATTTTTCAATATCATGTCGTCATAATGCACTTCTGATAATCTATGATAAAAACATAACCTATCAATGTTATAAATGATGTAATAAAACTTAATAACGCATACGTTAATGACGCAGTGTTATACGTGATGTGTAGTCTACACATAACAGAGAAATAACCAAACCAATCCAACTTGAAATGTTTTGAACGTCAAACTCAGAGTGCTTTATGTGCGATTAAGAAGGACCTAACAACCGTTCTGCAGTGCCAAAACAACGCGCTCGGATGTCTGCCATATTGTAAAATCATGGCCTAACCAACACTATATACAATAGATGGGACTTGTGAGTGGATAAGGCCATTTACATCGAACTGTCCAGTTGAACAGAGACGGGGGGTGACATAGGTTACAGGCGACTGGTTGCTGTCTCGTAAGGTTAGGGTAGATCTGACGGCAGTTCTGTACCCACAATCCCCCCAGGAATTAACTAACCTTGTCTTTCTATTTTCTTTTACAGTTTTAGACTGTTGGCGTATGCAGCTGAATAGTCACATGTATGGGGTTACTCGCTGGTATGTTTTCTTTGGTGTACAGTTAAATGAGACAACTTAAATGCCTTGTTACCTGTTGGGTCACATACTCTTTCTGTGCAACAGAATAGTAGCATAGGCCACATTTCTAAGGTTTCTCACCGGTATGTTTCCTTAAATGTGCAGTTAAGTGAGACTTGTTCATTGTTCCATAACCACACTCCGCAAATACAAAAAGGGTTTCTAGCCTGTGTGCGTTGCCATGTGAGCAGCTAAACTTCGTTTCCGTGCAGCAGAATAGTTGCATATGTCACATTTGTAGGGCTTCTCCCCGGTGTGTTTTCTTAGGTGTGCAGTTAGTTGAGACTTGCTAACTGTTCCGTAACCGCACTCCTCACACATGTAGGGTTTCTCACCTGTGTGCGTCGTCATGTGTTCGTCGACATGACTTTTTCGTGCAGCAGAATAGTCGCACTGGCCACATTTGTAGGGTTTCTCACCGGTGTGTTTTCTTTGGTGTACAGTGAAGTCAGATTTCTTAACTGTCCTGAACCCGCACACCTCGCACATGAAGCGTTTGTCACCTGTGTGCTTTTCGCCGGTAATGCGTGCTGTATGTTTCTTCATGTGGCTTGATAGGTCAGTCCTGCAACCAGTCATGTATCCACATTTCTCACACATGTATTTACAGGGTTTCTCACTCGTATGTTGAGACATGTGTAAGACTAAACTCGCTTTCCATGCAGTCGAATAGTCGCACTGATCACAATTGTAGTGCTTCTCACCATGATGTCTAAACATGTGTTTCTTTAGATCACCCTTCCGAGCAGAGGAATAGTCACACTGATCACATTTATAGGGTTTCTCACCTGTATGTTTTCTCATATGCATGGCAAGGTTAGCTTTAGTAGCTGTCCTGTGCTCGCACTGATCACATTTGTGAGGTTTCTCACCTGTGTGGGTTCTCAAATGCTTGGTGAGGTTATTTTTCACCGCCGTCTTGTACTCGCACTCTCCACACTTGTAGGATTTGTTTCCAGCGTGTACTAACCTGTGCCGGGCTAAACTCTCTCTCCACGCAGAGGAAAAGTCGCACTGGTCGCATTCATAGGATTTCCTATCTGTATGTCTTTTCATATGCATGGATAGATTAGAACTATAAATTGTCTTGAACCCGCACTCTTCACACAAAAAGGGTGTTTCACCACCATGTTTCAACATGTGTCTCTTTAGATGTCCCTTCTGTGCAAAGGCACAGTCGCACTGATCACATTTGTGTGGCTTCTCGCCTGTATGTTTTCTCAAATGCTTGGTGAGGTTATTTTTCACAGCCGTCTTGTACTCGCACTCTCCACACTTGTAGGATTTGTTTCCAGCGTGTACTAACAAGTGTCGGGCTAAACTCTCTCTCCAAGCAGAAGAAAAGTCGCACTGGTCGCATTCATAGGATTTCCCATCTGTATGTCTTTTCATATGCATCGATAGATTAGAACTGTAAATTGTCTTGAACCCGCACTCTTCACACAGAAAGGGTTTCTCACCACCATGTTTCAACATGTGTTTCGTTAGACTATACTTTCTTGCAGAGGCATAATTACACTGGTCACATTTGTGAGGTTTCTCACCTGTATGTTTTCTCATATGTCTGACTAGCTCATATTTAGCAGCCGTCCTGAATTCGCACTCTCCACACATGAAAGGTTTCTCGCCAGTATGTCGTGAAATGTGTAGGGCTAAACTCTCTTTCCACGCAGAAGAAAAGTCGCACTGGTCACATTTGTAGGGATTCTCACCTGTATGTCTTTTCATATGGTTGGACAGGTTAGCCATACTTACCGTCCTGTATCCGCACTCTCCACATTTGAAGGGTTTTGTGTGCTTAGCCTTGTGTTTCTTTAAACTTGCTCTAGATTGCGAAGAAAAGGCGCACTCCTCGCAACTATACGACTTCTCTGTCGTCTTGTGTAAAGAACCCTTATCTACAGGTACATGTGCCTGTGGTGTGGCTCCTCTCTCCTCATGTGCCGCATCGTGCCCCTCTGTCTTCCTAGCCTGGACGCCAGCCATGGCAGAGTCACTCTGCTCCCCAATGACTGCTCCAGTGCCAACTGTTACTAACAAGGCTACCGTCTGGCCTGTATGGGGCTGTACATGTACCTGCGGTGTGGCTCCTCTCTCCTCAGACTGGTTGGAAGCCGTACCTTGGAATTCCTCCCACAGAATTTCCTGTCCCTCGTCCTGCTGCCTTTCTGTGTCTTCTTCATAGTTCCCAGGATGCCATGCACCACAGCTTGGTTCTTCCATTTCTTCCTCGTTCCCAGGATGCCCTGCACCAAAGGTTATATCTTCCATTTCTGTGTGGCAAAAATAAGAAGCAAAATAATCTACAGTGTGGATAAGTACACCTACATTGACGTTTGGGTTAAGCTACCATCACAGCGTACAGTTGGACATCATTTATTGAGAAATTTGTCTCACTCACTGGCAAACATACAGAGCTACCAACACGGTATTCACCAACACACATGGATACACACACAGACACGCGCGCACGTACACACACACACGCATGCAAATAATTTGCCAAGACCCCAAGCCCCCATCATAATGATAAATGCTCAGAAATATTGTTAGCGTGTATCATACCGCATTGTCTATATAATAAACACTTATTGTCTATAGATAAACAAACTCGTGCCCGCATGCCCCCCTCCCCTTACAAATCGAACACTAATTTTTCTCAAAACAAAACTGTTTTCTAGACAACCACTTAGATTCAGCACACCTAGACCTAATTATCAGTTAACCAATGCCTTACCTGAAAGTTTACGGCGTTGCAAAATTACTGAGATGTTGCGAAAATAGCGATGAACTGGAAAACAGTGATGCTCTGACAAACCAAAATGGCGGTGAGAAAAACTAAAACCTTTAGCCCCAGAGGTCAAAGGTCAAAGTTGGCACTGTATACCTGATTACCCCACACCGTACCACAAAACATACGACCAGGGCTACCCAGTGTAACGTATAACTTCACTACAAGGACGATTGTAATTATCAACTTTATTTTGTTTCATTTATATAAGGACACATTTTCATTGTTTTCGTTTGTTTTCATCTCTAAAGCAGAGGTTTGGCTCCGGCTGTTTTTTTAACGTTTTTTTAGTCGTTTTTATCGGGCTTTCTATTTTGTCATTTTTCTTGAAGTACGATAGGTTTTGACACAGCAAGATAGAAAAAAAAATAGAAAGCCCGATAAAAACGACTAAAAAAAACGTTAAAAAACAACCGGAGCCTAACCTCTGCTTGGAGAGTACTCTAAAGGACATTCACATTGTCATTAACTCTGATTATTACAACCGTACTTTAACATAGTTCATGTATGAATTACCCCAAATAACATGGCGACGCAAAAATGCGAAGTTTTTAAAAAAATTTCTTTGATTAAATGATCGTTTGAATCAAATAGATACACATTTATATTGCAACGATATAGTGCATTGGATGAAATTGGTAAATAGCACGAAATTGTTTTTCAGACGACTCCGAAATTTACACAGAGCAAGCAGCTAATTTTATAGTAATAATGACAATAGTCTTTAATATATTTAATATGAACATAAACAATGTTTTGATATGGTGTAACTGAAATTAAGCAAGCATACAGACAATGATGGCGCAATGTTATACGTCATGTATAGTCTTTGAACTTTATCTATTACACCACTAAAATCCTGACGTGAGCTGGCGTATACACAGAACAGCACTGTAGAATATTAAACATTTGGCTATCAAAATCGACCTAGTAATAGAACATACTTCAAAATCAATTAAACGTACTTAGATTACGAAACATCTAGAATTCTTGGTTATGAATCACTTCGGTCGATAATATGTAATCTTTATTGACACATAAAAAATACAGAGACTTGAGCAATGCAAATAAATGCACGTCGATACAAATGGAGCTATAGAAAACAGGAAAATTAATATATCAACATCACTACTTGTCCTAACGTCTAAACATCATATTCACCTATTTCTACACAGCAAGAGTTATCTTCTCTTAAAATACATCTAAATACTAGTATATCTATAAGGTGGATTACAAAAAGTTGGTACCCTTTGTCTTACACTGTCTTAGATAAAGAAGTTGGACCCAGTAAGTTGCACCAACTTAGAGCCAGCCTCTGGACTAGAGCAGACACATCCTATAGTGTTCTTCAGTCTTTGTCCTTTCTGGTTAACTGTATTCTTTTCACTGTATTCCCATGGCGAATGCCGTACCATGTGTTTGTTCAGATTATTTTTTGCTCGGGTAGAATAGCCACATTGGTCACATTTGTAGGGTTTCTCGCCTGTATGTATTCTCTTATGAATGATCAGCGTAGCCCTATGAGCCGTTCTGAACCCACACTCCCCACACATGTAGGGTTTCTCGCCAGTGTGTGTGAGCTTATGGCGCGGTAACTTGTCTTTCTGTGCAGTACAATAGTTGCACTGGTCACACTTATACTTTTTATAGGAGGCTTTCTCTGTTTTCTGTCCTGCATGCCTTCTTATATGTGCATTAAGACCAGATCTGTCGGATGTCCTGAGCCCGCATATCCAACACAAGTGAGGTTTCTCACCGGTGTGTCGTAGCTTGTGTTGGTCCAAGTAACTTTTTCTAGCGGCTGAATAATCACACTGGTCACACTTATAGGGTTTCTCACCTGAATGTTTTCTCATGTGATTTACTAGAGTAGACTTGTTAGCAGTCCTAAATCCGCACTCATCGCAAATGTAGGGTTTGTCTCCGGTGTGTTTAGCCTTATGCAGGTTTAGATCACCTTTCTGTGCAGCAGCATAGTCACACTGGTCACACTTGAAGGGTTTCTCACCCGAATGCTTTCTCATATGTACGGTTAGACTATAGTTGTCAGCCGTCCTGAACCCGCACTCGCCACATACGAATCGTTTTTCACCAGTGTGCTTAGTCCTGTGTCGATCCAAATAGTTTTTCCTTGTAGCAGAATAGTCGCACTGGTCACACTTATAAGGTTTCTCACCTGTGTGTGTTCTGTTGTGTCTGAACAGGTCACTCTTTTTAGCTGCCATGTAGTCACACTTTTCACATGCGAAGCGTTTGTCCTCAGGACGCTTCACGACAGGCCTGTCCGTCTGATCTGCTTCTTCAGGGTGTGTAGAAAGATGTCTGTTCAGATCATATTTTCGTAAAGACGAATAGTCACACTTGCCACATTTG
Source organism: Branchiostoma floridae (assembly GCF_000003815.2). NCBI lineage: Eukaryota > Metazoa > Chordata > Leptocardii > Amphioxiformes > Branchiostomatidae > Branchiostoma > Branchiostoma floridae. Next base: position 11,403,084 of record NC_049988.1, read on the forward strand.
TAGGGTTTCTCACCTGTATGTATTTTCATGTGTGTGGTCAAGTTAGACTTGCAAGCTGCTCTAAATTCGCAATCTCCGCATGTGTAGGGTTTTTCTCCGGTGTGTTTGGCTATGTGGCGGTCGAAGTAATCTTTTCTGGTTGCAGAAAAGTCGCACTGGACACACTTATAAGGTTTCTGCCCTGTATGGGTTTTGGCGTGTCTGACCAGATCTATCTTTGAAGTTGTTCTATAGTCACACTCTATACAGATTAGGCGTTTCTCCACATTACTTTTCACCGCAAGCCTGTCCCTCTGCTCTGTTTCTCTGCTGTGTTTAGACTTATGTCTGTTCAAATCACGTTTTCGTACAGAAGAATAGTCGCACATGTCACATTTGTAGGGTTTCTCACCTGAATGTACTCTCATGTGTTTGGTTAAGTCGGACCTGTGTGCTGCTCTGTAACCACACTCTCCACACATGTAGGGTTTTTCTCCACTGTGTTTGGCTATATGGAGGTCAAAAGAGTCTTTCCTTGCCGCAGAAAAGTTGCACTGGTCACACTTATAGGGTTTCTCACCTGTATGTATTCTCGTGTGTTTGGTTAATGCAGACCTGTGAGCTGTTCTTTGTCCGCACTCTCCACACATGTAGGGTTTTTCTCCAGTGTGTTTGACCAAGTGACTTTTTAAATAGTCTTTCCTTGTTGCAGAATAGTCACACTGGTCACACTTATAGGGTTTGTCCCCTGTATGGGTTATAGCGTGTCTGAATAGGTCGCTCTTTGAAGCTGTCCTGTAGTCAAGCTCTGTACACGGGAAGTTTTTCTCTACACTACCTTTCTCCACAGACCCGTCCGTCTGCTCTGTTCGATCATGTGTGGCGGGAGGATGGTCAGATGTTACTTCCCTCTTCTCCTCACACGGAATGTCCCCTTCCTCATCCTGCTGCCCTACCGTGTCTAATTCCCCACTGATGTTTGTCTCCTCCCCAGGGTGTTCAGCTGGCAGTTCGTCCACAGGAATCTCGCTGCTTCTCTCGTCCCCAGGGTGTTCAGTTGCCAGTTCGCCCATAGAAATCTCGCTGCTTCTCTCGTCCCCAGGGTGTACAGCTGGTAGTTCGTCCACAGGAATCTCGCTGCTTCTCTCGTCCCCAGGGTGCCCAGTTGCCAGTTCGTCCATAGAAATATCGCTGCTTGTCTCGTCCATTTCTGGAACAAAAGTGAATCATCAAAAAATTGAAAGATCCAAAAGACTACCGTACTGTATGTGGCATTGTTTTTATGGTTTAAAGGGAAACCGAGGTCCGGGGTTTGAATCCCGTGACTAGAGCTGAGTACCTAAATACACATTAGGTACAAGTACACAGGTTTAGGTACTGGTCCGGACCTGAACATGTACCTAAACAAGTTTGATCAGTTATCTGTAAGTTATAAATATAGCCAACTGACTTTTATACTAATAGATTGTCATCTTTGACAATATAATTACATATTGGAGCCTCAAAATGAAGTTTCTTTAATTCTTAATTTTTCTTTAATTTTCAACTGCAAGATTATCACAATTGTCATCGATGATTCTGGATTTACCTATCTGTAGTCTTAAAATGGTGTCCATTTAGTGCTTGAGTTAGTTTAGGTACAGGTACACAGATGTTTACGTCAAACCTGTACCTAAACAGTTTTACAGGTACGGTACAGGTACGTGTCTTTCGGTACACAGCCCTATCCTTGACATTCCCCAATACTGTGCCCTTTGAAGAAAATGAGGCATTTAAGATGACTTCGCTCGCTTCTTTCCTGTGACGAAATTGGGCCGTTCCAAAAGTAACTGTGGAGAGGGGGTGGAAGAGGTGAAAAATCAAATTTTGTACCTACCCTAGTTCCAATCCAGAAGTCTCTCAAACCCTCCCTGTTTCCCCAATCCAAAATGCTCCAAACCCTCCCCTCTTTTTTTTAACAGCCCATTGTTAGAACGTTTTGTATCTAGCTTCGATCTGGACGTTAAAAGGAGGCCCGGCGTTTGAAGAGAGTTAAAAGAGCCCACATCACTTGACGAAAAGAGTAGAGGTCCTACCCGGTGTAAGTTGCATGGAAACCAGACAGTAAGACTTTTAGCCAAGGCAGAGAATTTGCTCTGCAGCCAAGGCAGGTCTTCCCGAGGACCCTAGATACTACATTTAAGTTCGCGGGGATTTAATTTCGCGGTAGCGGTAAAAGGGACCTTTTTGCGGTGGATTTAAGTTCGCGGTAACACCATAGACTGCAGTCTAATACCATAATATTAAAATGTTCGCGGTGGTTTTAAGTGGTCACCGCGAAAACCGTGAACATTAATCCAACGCGAACATTTCTGCATTTACTGTCAGTAAGCAATCCGGGGAGGTGCCAAGCAGGGAGAACACTTTTCATTTGCATAACAATGTTCAGTCGCAATTTGTTTTTGTTTATGTCTCAGGGACCTTTACCTTTACCCTTGACATACCACCCACAATTCCTGTGCTGCCCATGCGTACTCGGACCTGTTAACGTGATAATCGGTGACCTGGAGTTTATGCTTTTGTAGTTTTGTAAACATATCGCAATGCCCCCTCCCCCATCCAAACCTACAAATTATTCACAACCACCGTTCGTATCCTTGTAATGATGCTATCTAGCTACCAAAATAACATCGACCAGTGCGCATTGATGACTACGAATGGCCTTACCCGTGTTCTGCTCTTATTTCTGAGTCGACAAGTCGGAAAATCGTCCGGAAAGTAGTCTACCTGCCTTCCAGCCGATGGCGAAATGGCGGAGTATCACCGCCAGCACTTCCGGTGGTGAAAGGTCAAAGCTATCATACCCGATTACTTCTGTAGAACCATAAATGACCGACAACAGCATAGGGCTGACTTATTGGTTTTAGCCTGCTGTGTTTGTGTAATCAACCGTTATTGAAGTGTCATGTATTATACCTTAACCCTAAACAAGCTAAGGTAGCCGTTTGGCAAAAAAAAAATTGTACAAACGTGTATTGACTTTTGTGTAGCATGGGCAACGGTGAATTGATCTTTAATTGGATGTTCTTTCTTACGTGTAAAAGACTGAAGGTCACGTGAAATACCATTACATTCAGTGTTGCGCATCATCCTACGCATGGACATCAAACAGCCAAACTGCCTGTCTGGATGTACCCTGCTCTTTCAACCATCACTCTTAGTTGATCTTAGTTCCTGACCGCCCTGCTTATTAATATTAATGAGCTTACACTTATATTTGCGAGACCTCTTTTGCAAACTGAGCGGCATATTCTCTGATTGACTGACAGCTGTTTTTTTGGGGGGGGGGGGCGTACACAGGAACTAAGAGTGACGGTTGAAAGAGCAGGGTCTGGCTGTCCCTGCGTAGGAGGATGGTGTTGCGAGGGAATAGACCAACTAAAACAAGCGCTAATAATGCTACGAGTCAATCTCTAATTTTGTGTCTGGAGGGGCAAGGTTGAACTGATCTTTATTTTCAGATTCATGCTCTGCTACATTATGTGGATGATAAGTAAAGATGAATCTACCCTTTGACCCTACGGGTAATACGATCAGTTCCCTCCGGAAATACAGCACTATCATCATCATCAACATGGCTGCCGCACACCAAGAACCCCACTCCAGCGCAGTTCGTCCTCGTTCCTACAAAGACAAGAGCTATCTGCACGGGTTTCTTGGAACTGTGGGCGACTTACAGAAGGCTGGGGTACTGCAGGATGTCGTCCTTGAAGTCGAGGGTCGGCGGTTTCCCTGCCATCGGCTTGTTCTGTCCGCGGCCAGCCCCTACTTCAGGGCCATGTTTACAAGTGATATGACGGAAAGTCGTCAGAAGACGGTTGTTTTACAGGTAGGATTGGCGTAACGTGTGGTTAGAATAGATTGAAATAGGGAACTTTCGAAGATGCTACTTATTATAGAAACACGTTAAATATGCAGAGGGAGCTCATTGTTTATCAAAACCAATGTTAGACTTTACTAAAGTCTTCTTCGCGGCTCCCCTCCTTACTCAATCTACTAACCTCTTTGGCAGGTGGAGGTCAAAGGTCAAATTCCAGCACGGTATGAGCATGTTAACTAAATCATTGCCATCAGAAATATACAAGGGAAAAAAAGAGATTATGCAGAATGGGATGAAAATGGGGTCCACATGATATGATCAAAAAATGTTTTGCAGGGTTTGGATGCGGGCATGTTTGGGGAGATCTTGAGTTATGTCTACTCGGGAACCCTCCATGTGTCCCTGGACAAAGTGCAGCCCCTGTACCAGGCAGCCGACCTCCTCCAACTGGACTATGTGAGAGACACCTGCAGCAGATACATGGCCATGAATGTGGAGCGCTCCACCTGTGTGGACCTGTACAAGTTTGCTGATGTCTTCTCTGTGCACGCTGTCCAGAAGCGTTGTCTGCAGTGGATTGCCAGGAACTTTACTGAGGTCAGTTTCATAGTGGGTTAGAAAATCGTCTGAAATAGCAATCATATATTGATATTATATTGCATAGTATTCATGCTACATAATGGATATCAAAGAACTACATATACAGTGGAAGCCAGTTAATTGCACATCGGAATAACGCACACTTCTGTTAACTGCACAGAATCCCAAACCAGTGTGGTCCAGCTAGATAACTTCGCATTATTGCACCAGCCGGATAATTGCACGAAATTCACTGGCAAATAGGCCGTGCAATTAAGCGGCTTCTACTGTATTTGGAAATGAATCTTATGGAATATGCACAATGAATAATATTTGAGGGAGAGTATGACCAACAGAATGAAGGTATTTTGTAAATTGTAATAAAAATCAATTAAGCTGTATTTTAAAGATCTGGACTACAATCAGTTTCTGCCTTGTCTTGTGTCTGTTTAATTGCTGTTTTACACTGGCTATACAGATACATGGTAATTATAACATTTGTATCAATTGATTTGCACACAGTCAAAAAGTAGGATAAAGACACACATTTCTGCAGTACCTTGGGATCTGTACGTGTGCTTTGCATTCCCACAGGTTGCCTCCAGTGAGGAGTTCCCCGGTCTGATGGTGAATCGACTAACTGAGATCATCAGCCACATTGAGCTAGACGTTAAAGAGGAGACAGCAGTGTGGGAGGCTGTGGTGAGATGGGTGCAGCACAGCAGGGAGGACAGGTGGGTGTTGTACAATTATTTCTACAGCTATGTTGGTATTAAAATATGCCATTGTTATTATTGTGTTGTTTTCATGTAAGCTCAGGACTACCTGAAAAGCAGAACTAGCAGTGACCTGAGTTGTATGTTCCTGGTAGAATAAATAAAGTGAAAGTGCACGAATGTTATTAAAGTCTGTCATGTGGCTTCTTCATTGCATGTGTGGCTGCAGAATTTACTTCTATTGGCAAGTAACTTTTGCCAGTTTGTCCATCAGATTTGATGTCCCCAAATTCTCTGCAGTAATTTCAAGTATATCAATGGCCACTTCTAACTTGTATCCTACAGACTTCACCACCTACCCAGCATCCTCCCTCACATCCGGTTCAACCTGCTGACCTCAGACGACATTGCAGCTATCTTGGAACACCCACTGATCAGGGAGGATCCTGGGAGTTCTGAGGTCATCAGGAATGTGGTAAAGAAAGTGAACATCGACCCGAAGCCAAGATTCGGGATGACCACGGAAATGGCTGTGCTGCTTAATCCGACCGAGGGGTTCGTATATACTTCTTTTTATTCGTTCGACTTTGTTGATGTGAGCAATCCTTGCACAATATCATTCAACATTTTGTGGGCCTTTGATCATGAAATTCCGACGATTTGTATTCAGATTCGATAGAAGAGTGCATGCTGTGATGTCAGCCTCACTCATGTTTCCAGTCAAGTTTTTTGACAGTTTGCAATGTTTTGTCCTCTCCAGTTCCAATGAGATCCTCTTCATGAACCCTCGAGAAGACAAGTACATCAGCTGCAGTTACAAGCCAGAGGACCTCCCTAATGTCACAGATATAGCAGTCACAAATGAAAATGATATCTACATCCTCGATACTAAAGAACTGGAGGATGAGAATCAGGTGTGCCTGTTTAAGTACAACCATGCAGAAAACGTGTGGAAACAAGCAAGTGTGTCCTCAATATCTAAGGTAGAGTGCCGCGAGGAACGTTTGCTTGAAGCTGATGGGATCTTGTATTACATTGCTTATGTACCTGTAGATAAACGACCATTGCTGCAGATGAGAAAGTACGATCCGCACACGAACCAGTGGCAAGAGTGTTCACACCTGCAACTTGACGAGACTATAAACAACCATGCAATGTTGTTCTGCGGTCCAAACCTGTATATCCTCACAGCCACGGAAGCGCACTGCTACGACCCAGGCAAGGACATCTGGAGCAGGAAGACCCCCTCGTGGAAGTTTCCTGAATTTGTTACAGCAGTTGCCTTGGGAACTACTGAGATTTTCTGCACAGATTATGACATCTATAACCCTATAGTGTACGACACAGAGTCAGACCGGTGGCAGGAACTGAACGGCTGGCCGAACCCAGGAAACCGTTATATTGATGATATGCCTGGTCTGTTCGTACTGGGGAACCAGCTGCACGCGTTGATAATCTGTAGGGGTGAGGAGACTGAAACCGATCACGAAAGTTTTGTTTATGTGTATGACAGGTCTGCTGATGCCTGGACGGACTTGAATGCCACTCTACCGGGCACGAGATATATGCATGCATGGGACTGGCATTGCACAGTTGCTCACATGCACCTCCCATATCTCGAGGGGAAATAAAAACACATCACTACTTTCCTACGTTAATGAACATGATGAATAGGATATGGACGCATGGAGTACTGGACAGGACAGAACTGAATAATGACATTTTGCTTCAATCTCAGGTTTTGCCGATTGCCCCTAAAATGTTATAGCTTTAGTAGAATATAGTATAATATAGTATAAGTAGAAATTTTGTAGAAACCCTCTCTTTTTTTGTAACATGTATTTATAAGGAACATCACTCTACAAGAGATATAACTGAGCTTAAAGCCTAGCATTAGTAATTATCCGACATCAGTAGGCTAGGTGTCATAGTATTATTTTACATGTGATTCTATTGTATGTTACCTACATTTTTATGTGGAGTCATTAACATTTGTATTTACTTATCACCTTACAAGTGTATTATTTGTTAACTTTTGTTTACGAAGCCATTTCCATATACAATACATATAATTTTGTATCGTTTTTAACTGAACAATAAATATTAACTGAAGGAAAAAAGATTCTCATTTTCTATTGTTTGAAAGCAAACTATACCTAAGGACGTTCATAGCATTAAACCGTCTATGAAAACATTTTTTTCTGAATTTTCGCAGCCCCACAGATACCTTTTGAAAATGAAAAATCACAAGTGTACCACATTGCAAAACTTGTCTATTCAGCTGCAGTTACCAACAAATACATAATTTTTCATGTGATGTAACTAGAATTATGCAAGCATACAGTCAATGACGGCGCAATGCTATACAATATGTATTGTCTTTGAACTTTACATTTCTAAAAGCCGTCAATGAGCTGGCGTATTCACAAGACAGCATTCCAGAATATTAAACAATTGGCTATAAAATCGACATAGTAATCAAACTTAGTTTAAAATCAATTCACTGTTCTAGAATGCGTTGGTAAGAGTCAAATGTCGATAATGTGTAATCTTTATTGACACAATAAATGTACTGCAAATAGAATAACAAATAGGTATAAAAATATATCAACATGTTGACTTAAACATGTCGCTTACACTAACGTCTAAACATCATATTCAACTTTTGTTACACAGCAAAAGTTACTCCTCTTAAAATATATCTAGATATATTTATGAGATGGATTACAGAAAAGTGAGGCCCTCTGTCTTACACTGTCTTAGATAAAGAAGTAGAACCCAGTAAGTTGCATCAACTTAGAGTCTAGAGTCAACCTCTGGACTATGGCAGATACATGCTATAATGTCCTTCAGTCTTCGTCCATCCTCTTTCTTGTTGTTTTCTTTTCCTAAGTCTTATGTCGGAGCATGCGTTTGTTAAGTATATTTTTTGCAAGTACATATCTTACCGAAAATACCGATCCGTGTTGTAATCGCAGGCAGTGCGGTTTGCTTGTTAATTGAACGTCTTTTTACGTCTTAATCACATTTGTAAGATTTTGACCCTCAAAGTTAAAATGCTTACATTTAATAGTAAACGATATGTCTGTGCTTAAAAGACATCAATATCGGTATGAATCCCAGTCAGCTGTCCTGTACCCGCACTCCCCACAAATGGTGTTTAACTCGTGTGTTTCTTCTTGTGCCGTTCTAGGCTTATTCCGTGTGCAGCGGAATAGTCACACTGGTCATATTTGTAGGGTTTCTCGCCTGTATGTCTCCTCATATGTAGGGTTAACTTAGACCTATGAGCAGTTCTGTACCCGCACTCCCCACACATGTAGGGCTTTTCACCAGTGTGTATAGGCATGTGTTGGTCTAAATAAGATTTATGCGCTGCAGAATAGTCACATTTGTAGGGCTTCTCGCCTGTATGTGTTCTCATATGTCGGGTCAGGCTGTTCTTGTATTCCGTCCTGTAACCGCACTCCCCACACATGTAAGGTTTTTCACCTTTGTGCCAAGCCATGTGGAGGTCCAAATGAGATTTATTTGCAGTGGGATAGTCACACTGGTCACACTTGTAGGGTTTCTCATCCGTATGTTGAGCCATGTGTCTGGTCAAAACAATTTTTTGTGCAGCAGAATAGTCGCACTGCTCACACTTGAAGGGCTTCTCGCCTGTATGTGTTCTCAAATGTCTTGTTAGATGAGACTTATGTGCCGTCCTGTACCCGCACTCTCCACACATGTACGGCTTTTCACCAGTATGCTTAGCCATGTGGTTGTCCAAATCAGATTTCCGTACAGCAGAATAGTCGCACTGCTCACATTTGTAGGGCTTCTCACCTGTGTGTTTTCTCATATGGCAGACTAAACTGGCTTTTTGTGCAGTAGAATAGTCACACTGGTCACACTTGAAGGGTTTCTCAGCCGCATGTGTTCTCATATGCCTGATTAGCAAGGACTTGTAAGCCACCCTGTAGCCGCATTGGTCGCAGCTGTGTGATTTATCCAAAGCATCTTGTGCACTTTGCCCTTCCATCTGTCCTGGATGCTTTCTCATATGGTTATCTAGACTGCCTTTCTGTGCAGCAGAATAGTCACACTGGTTACACTTGAATGGTTTCTCGCCTGTATGTTTTCTCATATGCCTAATCAGCTGAGACCTGTAAGCCGCCCTGAATCCGCATTGGTCGCAGCTGTGGGATTTATTAAAAGCATCTTGTGCACTTTGCCCTTCTATCTGTCCTGTATGCTTTCTCATATGGTGATCTAGACTGGCTTTCTGTACAGCAGAATAGTCACACTGGTCACACTTGAAGGGTTTATCACCCGTATGTGTTCCCATGTGCCTGATTAGATGAGACTTATAAGCAACCCTGTATCCGCAATCCCCACACATGTAGTCTTTTTCACCATGTTTCTCACCGGTATGTTTTCTCATATGCCTAATCAGTTGAGACTTGTAAGCCACCCTGTATCCGCAGTGGTCGCAGCTGTGGGACGCAGCCAAAGCAGCATCTAAAGCATCCTGTGCTCTTTGTCCTTCCATCTGTCCTCGATGAGTTTGCACGTATATGTGTTATGAGCGTACCTTGTCGGTTTAAGGAGGATCAATACCACACGTTTACTTTTCCTTGTCCTGTTGCCCTCTCGTGCCTGTCTCGTTCTCTCTGTTGCTAGTCTCGTCCCCAGAATGCCCGATGGTCTCTTCTTTAACAGCTCTTCCACTGCTTGGCTCAGCCTTTGTTAACACAGGAGAATCACATCAGTATAAACAAGCATCAACTCATGGAATGATAATCTATGTATGTGAGATTTATACATTTCAACACAGGCAGTAAAGGCTCTACGAGTGAACCCCTTCACCCTTCTGACATTTGACCCTAAAATGTGAGAAATTATGCACAAACAGTGGACTTGTCTGCTCAAAGTATTCATATTTAACTAAATCATCTTCGTACCAGTTTATTCAAAAGGCGGCCTACATTGATATAATGATGAGGCGACCTACATGGCTTTAATGGCTGCACTGGTGTAGGTAACAATGAAAATTACATGCACCAGACAAATTTTACCTGCACCATTCTGACTTTAGGAAGTATGGATCATACTAAAATTGAGGAACCATTGCCATTTGTTTCTTCATACTTTATAGGTAGTAACAGTCAATGCAACTAATAACAATCCACATGCACCTACATCATAGGATATTTATGTATAAACCCAGTACATGGACCAGTGCATGTTAGTTGCAGGTAGACACCAGAAATATCTGCATAGCTCAAATTTTACCTGCACAAACCTGCATATGCAGGTGGTATTTCAATTCAAGCCCTGCTTAAGATAAAGTCAAACTTATATTTCTCACCTATTTGCACCCCTCCCCAAAGCCTAGTCAAAATGTTCATTAAAACATCCCATTGTTCAAACGTGCGGCCTTTTTGCGATCACGTAAGCCTTGAAGCTCTTACCTATATGACTGAAACGTTGACTGGTTGCTGTAGCGTTGAAATAAGCTGAATTTCGCCTCAAATGATTGAGAAAAATGAGCCCTTCTCGCACGGAGCAAAATGGCGGAAGGAACAAAGCTTCCAGGGGCAAAGGTCAAAGGTTGAACAACCTGATTATTCAGGCCGAACACAGGTCACAGTATAACCGCCTCAGGGTTATTGATTACATTCTCCTTCATCAGTGTTAATTATTTACCAACATTTTAACCGGCAAAAATTCGATATACACTGTATAGGTAAATCTGTTGTTAAGTGGTATGTTATTAGGTAGTGTTTTGCGGACAAACGCACACAGGCAAACCACTGACTTTGAGGACCATAATAAGAATGTAGAAACACAACGGTGTGTTATGTTTACACATGTTTTACTACTCTTAATTCCAGTATTCAATGTTGAGATATTCGGAGATATGCCTTATATTCAGGTATATGAATGAATCAACGTGTTAGTCAGACATATCAGATATGTACTGATGCGGTTACAAAATATGGAAACATCATTTCGACACACCTCACAGCGTGCATGCCTAACAAATTCTAAAAATTGGACCTACTTACCTATTACGCCTCTGTATATCAATCTCTCTCTCTCTCTCTAAATGTGTAGTCTTGTAGAATATCGTCAAAACTTAATATCGTACAAAAGCATACGATAGATGGTATCTCGATATCAAGCTTTATTTGGTCTTTTAGTGTAACAGTATCATGTAAATGAACAATGCTGTTCCTATGATTAACCATTTCATGAATCATATTCAACTGTAAACTGTAAACTACAAGCTTTGCACAGCGTACATTATCACAAAATATACTCAAAGTACCAATAGTGTTACTTTTAGTTATTAATTACCATTAGTTAGGACCAATTAAAAGAAGCCGTCAAAACCAAGACTTCCTTATTCGCCTTGCATTCGGTAGGTCGTGAGTTCGATCCCCGGCCGAGTCATACCAAAGACTTTAAAAATGGTACATGCTGCTTTCTCTGCTTAGCACTCAGCATTCGGGAAAGAGTATGGAAGTTGAACACACACCACTACCAGTGGACTAGCCCCCTGCTGTAGTGATTGCGATGTGTGGCCCAAGGGCTACTGAAACGGAGATGGGCGTCGCCCTATGCGCCATTAGGCGCGGGAAGGACTTTAACTAACAAACTAAAAGTTAGGACCGATGCGTATACACCATTTATTCATTTATTAAGTCACTAAAAGCCTGACGTGAGCTGGCGTATACACAAAACAACATTTAACATTTTTCTATCATAATCGACATAGAAGTTAAACATAGTTCTTTACATTGTTCTTTAAATGTGAAACATCTATAGTAATACTCCGAAGCAAGGTTGACCAACCAGCTGTCCTGTACCCACTCTCCCCACACATGGTGTTTAATTTGTGTGTTTTTTCTTGTGCAGTTTAAGACTGTATTTGTGTGCAGAAGAATAGTCACATACGTCACATTTGTAGGGTTTCTCACCGGTATGTCTCTTCATATGTCGGGATAGGTTATACTTTTCAGCAGTTCTGTACCCGCACTCACCACACATGTAGGGTTTTCCACCAGTGTGTATAGGCATGTGTTGATCTAAAGTATATTTTTTCGCAGCAGAAAAGTCGCGCTGATCACATTTGTAGGGCTTCTCGACTGTGTGCTTTTTCATATGAATGGCAAGGTGATACTTGTTCCCTGTCCCGTAATCGCACTCCCCGCACTTGTAGGGTTTCTCATCCGTATGTTGAGCCATGTGTCGGGTCAAAACAATCTTTTGTGCGGCAGAATAGTCGCACTGGTCGCATTTGTAGGGCTTCTTGCCTGTATGTCTCCTCATATGTCGGGTTAGGCTGTTCTTGTATTCCGTCCTGTAACCGCACTCTCCACACATGAAGGGTTTTTCACCTTTGTGCGAAGCCATGTGGAGGTCCAAATAAGATTTATGTGCAGTCGAATAGTCACACTGCTCACATCTGTAGGGCTTCTCACCTGTATGCTCTCTCATGTGATAGACTAAACTGCCTTTCAGCGCAGCAGAATAGTCACACTGGTCACACTTGAAGGGTTTCTCACCCGTATGTTGTCTCATATGCCTGATTAGCAAGGACTTATACGCCGCCCTGAATCCGCAGTGGTCGCATCTGTGGGATGTAGCCAACGCAGCATCCAAAGCATCCTGTGCACTTTGCCCTTCCATCTGTCCTGGATGAGTTTGCACAAAGATCTGTGATAAAAGTGCCTTGTCGGCTGGTGGAGGGTTCTCTGTCCTGTTGCTCTCTCGTGCCTGTCTCGTTCTCTCTCCTGCTAGTTTCCAAAATGCCTTCTCTAATGGTTCTTTCACTGCTTGGCTCAGCCTTTGTTAACACAGGAAAAACACATCAGCATATACAAGCACCAACTCATACCTTTGATACCTCATGGGATGATAATCTATGTATGTGAGATCTATACACTTCAGCACAGGCAGTAAATGCAATACGACTTACAAGTGAACCCCTTTACCGGCCTCATTACATTTTGACCCAAAAAAAGGTGAGAAATTGTGAACCAACAGACAGCGGACTGCTCATCGTATTCATAGAATTAACTGAATCGTGTCAAACCAGATTATTTATGAGGCGGCCTACATTGATTTAATGATGAGGCGACCTACATGGCTTAAATGGTCAATTCCCTTGGGATCAAGTCACACCTACATTTCTCACCTATTTGCCCCCTCCCCAATGCCTATTCAAAATGTTCATTCTAACGTCCCATTGTTTACGATTATTACAATTAAGTAAGCCTTGAAGCTCTTACCTATATGTTTGAATCGTTGTTTGGTTCCTGTGGCGTTGAAATCAGTTGAATTTCGTCTCAAATGATAGAGAAAATTGAGTTCTTCTCGCACGGAGCAAAATGGCGGAAGGAACCAAGCTTCCAGGGGTAAAGGTCAAAGGTTGAATAACCTGATTACACGGATCGAACACAAGTCAAGACATACACAGGCAAACCACTGACTTCAATAATAATAATAATCACCAGGTGTATTTTGCCAGCCAGTAGGTACCCATTATGAGTAATGAGGCTGATTAACGTGGTCGAGGCACCTCCTCGAGCACGGGACCCCCGTTTTACGTCCCTCCCGGAAGACGATTTCGTGGAAAGGACGATAATAAAAATGATGTAGACTACAACAGTGTGTTGTTATGAATAAACATGTTGAGTTTAACATATCATTTATATGTACTGATGCGGTTACAAATGCTTTATAGAAACTTCGTTTGGACACACCTCACAGCATGCCTCACAAATTCTCAAATTTGGACCTGCTTACCCATAACGCCTCTGGTTGTAAATATTATAAAGACATGCAAAATTTTCGCGGTAGTCATGACTTCGCGGCGAAGTATAAAAACAACATCTCTGCATTCACGTCAGGGCTCGAAATACTGTAAATGCATAAACTTTCGCGGTGGTTTCATGTTCGCCGTTTTCGCGGCGGCCGCTTCACCGCGAATTTGAAACCACCGCGAACGTTTTTCCATAACAGTAAGAGACTACAGTGCATGGTGCTACCGCGAAATTAAAACCACCGCGAAAAGTCAATTTTCCAGCTACCGCGAAATTAAATCTCTGCGAACTTAAATGCATTTACAGTACCACATGCATATGCAGGTTAGTGCAGGTAAAATTGGAGCTGTGCAGGTATTTCTGGTGTCTACCTGCACCTTACCTGCAGTGGTCCATGTACTGGGTTTTATACATAAATGTCATATGATGTAGGTGTACGTGGATTGATATTAGCCGTATTGATAGTCACTACCTATAACGGAGAATAAAAGAAAAAATAGCAATGGTTTCTGAACAAGTTTAGTATGATCCATACTTCCTGAATTGTGTATGTTAAATTTGTCAGATGCAGGCAATTTTCAATGTTACCTGCACTGGTGCAGGTATGCAGAAAGAAATATTTCGAGCGCTGACGTATCCATTCTATAATAGTAGCGAACGCCAAGTCATGCATTCTATGTACTAGTACCTTCCCTCATTTTTGTGTAGGTCGTATAACTTGGGATCGGATGCTGTAAAGTAGAATAATGTTGCATTCGTTTAGCAACTTACGTTAGACACAATAAGCAACGATTAAAATTCATATCGAACACAGCTTGGTGCGTTGCCTTGTGCATAATTCTACCCACGACCGATCAACCCTATGGATATATATTATATAGAAAGACATACGGGTGCTTGCTCTCTAAGCTGCTCAATTCCACTTAACGTGGGACCGCGTGGCACGATCGGGAGCGCGTTGGTCTCAGGCCCGAGAGGTCCCGGGTTCAAATCCGCTTGCCGTGTCACTGATCTTGTGCCCTTGGGAAAGGCACTTTACACGACTTTCCTCACCTAACTCAGGTGTAAATGAGTACATAGCTGCGGCTAGTGGCAGTGACAGGCCTTTGTTGTGGTGACAGGCCATAGGGGCATTTTCGGGCATGACGCACCCGCCAAGACACACGAGTCAGGGGTAGGAGGAACCCCTTGCATCCTTGGTCGGAAGTCCTCCTAGGAGATAGAAACTCCGAACAACAAAGCCAACGGTATGGTGGCTTTGAAAAGGCGTCTTTGACACCTGTTTCGCCATACCCTCCATATGTATATGGAGAATCTCAATAAAAAATAAATAAAAAAAATAAAAAATAAAAATTGCATTCAGATCAGATTAGCTAAAGTTAGCGAGACAGACTACATTGTCACGCTAACCACAATGTGTTGCTATTAATCATCTTCGCTTGGTTTTATTTCCGTCTCCCCTATTCTCTCTTTCCCTCTATTTCACAAAAAATCAGATAGCTTTTGCTCAAACAAGAAAAATACATGCAAAAGTCCCACGTCACAAAAACAAAACACTACGGAAACTGCCGTAGGTTTATTCTAAGTCTACAACAATGGATCAGCAATGTAAGATATGCCTATGGAAAGACAAGCAAACAAGAATAAACTAGTATTTTCAATTAAGGTTATTTCATTTTAATATTTTTATTGCTTCTTGAACATGGCCAGCTACAACGCACTGGCAATAAAGCTACACGAGGGCATTCAAGAATTTAAATTTCAAGACATGGGCGTATTTCCGCACTGAAACGTACAGATAAGCAAATACATCCAGGGATGTTTACAAGTTCTCTATGCTATACATATATCTTTCAGTACCTATAATGAAATATTAGCATCATGGGCAAAAGTTTAGGTTTTGATATTATCTTATGCTACTGTAGGATCTGCTTGGAGATTACTGTACCCACACACCCCACACATGGTATTTAACTAGTGTGTTTTTCCTTGTGCAGTTGAAGACTGTATCCGTGTGCAGCAGAATAGTCACACATGTCACATTTGTAGGGTTTTTCACCTGTATGTTTTCTCATATGTTGGGTTAGGCTATACCTGTATTCCGTCCTGTACCCGCACTCTCCACACATGTAGGGTTTTTCACCTTTGTGCTTAGCCATGTGGCAGTCAAAAGCCCACTTTTGTGCAGCAGAATAGTCGCACTGGTTACATTTAAAAGGTTTCCAACCTGTATGTTTTTTCATATGTTCAGATAGGTGAAACCTGTTATCAGTCTTGTACCCACACCGTCCACACATGAACTGTTTTTCAACTGTTTGTTCAGCCATATGTTGGTCCAAATGAGATGTTTTTGCAACGGAGTAATCATTCTGGTCACATCTGTTTGGTTTTTCAACTCTGTACTTAGCCACATGTTGGTCCAAATGAGATTTATCTGCAGTAGAGTAGTCGTACCGGTCACATTTGTAGGACTTCTTACCTTTATGCTTTCTCATATGGTAGATTAAACTGCCTTTCAGTGCAGCAGAATAGTCACACTGGTCGCACTTAAAGGGTTTCTCACCCGTATGTTTTCTCATATGCCTAGTCAGCTGAGACTTGTAAGCCGCCCTGTATTCGCATTCCCCACACATAAAGTCCTTTTCACCATGTGTCTCACCCGTATGTTTTCTCATATGTCTCGTCAGCTGAGACTTGTAAGCCGCCCTATATCCGCAATGGTCGCAACTGTGGGACGCAGCCAACACAGCATCTAAAGCATCCTCGGCTCTTTGCCCTTCCATCTGTCCTGGATGATTTTGCAGCACGTATATCTGTAATGACCGAACCTTGTCGGTTGGTTGAGGATCAATACCACACGCCTCCTTCAGCAGAGTTTCCTTTTCCTTGTCTTGTTGCCCTCTCGTGCCTGTCTCGTTCTCTCTGTTGCTAGTCTCGTCCCCAGAATGCCCGATGGTCTCTTCTTTAACAGCTCTTCCACTGCTTGGCTCAGCCTTTGTTAACACAGGAGAATCACATCAGTATAAACAAGCATCAACTCATGGAATGATAGTCTATGTATGTGAGATTTATACATTTCAACACAGGCAGTAAATGCTT
The DNA here is from genome assembly GCF_000003815.2 of Branchiostoma floridae. Classification (NCBI taxonomy): domain Eukaryota; kingdom Metazoa; phylum Chordata; class Leptocardii; order Amphioxiformes; family Branchiostomatidae; genus Branchiostoma; species Branchiostoma floridae. The sequence goes on from NC_049988.1 coordinate 11,420,132, forward strand.
TACGGGTTCACCCTTATGAAATTTGACAAAAAAAGGTGAGAAATCAGGTCCCTGAAACAGACAGTGGACTAGTCTGCTCAAAGTATTCATAGAATTAACAAACTTATCTTCGATGTACTTGCAGATAATTCTTATCATCAGTAATTATCACCTGTATTATGCAATGTACACAACATTTTGCAAAAAAAAACGGGCCTACTTATCATTTCCCGTGGCACTACATTTTAACTGCTATGTGTATTCTTAACAAACTTAACACTTAGTTGAACTGGCTGCACAACTAGTTAACTTGTCAACTTAACCTTTGTCCTACACCATCCAATTCTCCCTCTACTTATTGGTACTACATCCTACATTCTTCAAGTTTTTCTCTGCTGGTCTTTTATCAGCCACATCTGGGAGTAACTGGAATATTCCTCCTAATGAACAATTAAAGTTTTAGTTTTATGATTGTGTCTACCATGGTGATGAATGATGATGGTCCTCCATCTGCATCGATGACGTCCTACTCAAGTACAACACCATCATTACAGTGATTTGTAGTTAAATTTCTTTTTTATGACTGTGGTTATTCGAAGAAAGATCAGACTGACACATGCATGTAACTGAATTGTATATAATACATCAAGAGGATTTGGAGTAAAAATAGATTAAGTAGATAAATATCCAAAACCGGATGGAAAAGGTAAGTCAATGAGTGTCATTGCTTCTACACCATCTTCTACAACTGAACCTGGGTACCAAGTGGGCTTGTCTTGGAGGTCGCCATACCAAACTGTAGGGACAAGAATATAATATTGCAGGTAAGTACAACAGATTTATGATTTTTACTAAATTAACCAGAGGAGCAAAGTCAAGCAAAACACCCCATGGCAGTCAAAGAGCACTTAAACAATCTGGATATAACAAGCTTATTTCACGATGACATTGAAAATGCCATAAGCATTTCGAAAAAAAATGGGCACAGGTTCCCCGGCTGACCCCTAACCGGGGGCCACGGTGCCTCAAGTTCAACAAGTGTAAAAATGCACTCATGGTATTTTGGACTCGGAACGAGGCAAGAAATGATTCACACAAATAATAACAATAATAAAAATGCCATCTAAATTCTTATTTTGAAAAAATTGGGCATAGGTTCCCCGGCTGACCCCTAACCGGGGGCCATGGTGCCTCAAGTTCAACAAGTGAAAAAATACACTCATGGTATTTTGGACTCGGAACGAGGCAAGAAATGATTCACACAAATAATAACTGACAATAAAAATGCCATTTAAATTTCTACTTTGAACAAAATTGGGCATAGGTTCCCTGGCTGACCCCTAACCGGGGGCCACGGTTGCCTCAAGTTCAACAAGTGAAAAAAATACACCATGGTATTTTGGACTTGGAACAAGGCAAGAATATCTGATATATCTATGATTCACAAAGCCAAAATTAACAAGAAAGAAATTGATAAATAAATCTAAAATCGTAATGTTTTACATAAATTTCATGACTAAACATGGATTTTGCATTGCCATGCATTCAGTCTATAGAAAACAAAATTGGTCAAACAAACAAAAAACAACTGTTTCCTTGACACACCACCGCATCACAACACAAACCTTCAGTCTACAGACACTAAAATGCATCAAAAGTATTTTACCTGCAAATTCCTCCTCCATAGCGTCGAAAAGGATCAGTTTGTGCCGCTTCAGTCACATATCTTCTATTTGTAAGAAGCGCGCGGCCCGAGTTCGGCGCGTCAAGATCGCGCGGCCGGCCAAACACGGCGCGCGGGCCGACCTCGGCTGGAAAACAAGCTCCGCCGGAGTGCATGCAATATACATGCCGATATGACAGCAAAACGTAACCTAGTTTTTGTCGTCATTTTGACACCGGTGACAATCTGCAAAAATAAGTTTTTTTCCGGTGGTTTTTAGAATTTAAGATCGATCGATCGTTTCAAGTGGACTTTTGACCCACAAAAAAAGGAAATTCCCTACTGTCACCGGGATCATTTTAAAGCTCGTATATCTGCTCTTTCAAATGGTGCTACTTTCATTCTGCTGCAGTCTAACCCAGCGATGTGCAGGCGGAAGTGTCCCGCGCCACGCCGGGCGTACCGCTTACGGCGCGCCGTTTTCACCGACAAATTTCTGGCGTTTTGAACATTTTACAAACTATACAAACATATCACAAGAAAGAGAAACTTATATGCTTTATTGTCATGGGTAACTTTGCCTCTAGGAACGGATAGTTTTTGTGCCGCGGGTGTGGGAAGATGGTAAGAAATTTACCGATCGCCATGCGGTGGAACGTTTTCGCGGTAGCGTTGGAATACCTACTTGCACATGGAAAATTTATGTCTGCCAGCCGGCCACCCAAAAAAAAGTCTAGGGTCGGCATGTTTTTCTAGGGTCGGTCGGGAAACAGGAAACACAACATTTTTTTTCCTAGGCCCGAGGGCCTCAAATTTCCCCTATCTGGTCGGAAAAGGTTTAGTGCAAAATGTGGTCCTTCTGAACTTTTGCATAAATTATGATAATGAGTTGGAATTAGCAACACCTTAACGTCTCAAAATCTTCCTCTTACATTAATGAAGCAATGTATATACAATGATCGCCGATAAGAAATGGTACTGAGATTTTATGAACAAAACATTTTGGGGTCCGTTTGGACCCCACTCGGTCATTTTAGTCGCAAAAAAAGGTCGGGTGCTTGAGGGTTGGTTAATGATGCAGCCTACATTGATTTAATGATGAGGCGGCCTACATGGCTTAAATGGTCAATTCCCTTGGGATCAAGTCACATCTACGTTTCTCACCTATTTGCCCCCCTCCCCAATGCCTATTCAAAATGTTCATTCCAACGTCCTATTGTTCAAACGTGCGGCCTCTTTACGATCACGTAAGCCTTGAAGCTCTTACCTATATGTTTGAAACGTTGCCTGGTTCCTGTAGCGTTGAAATGAGCTGAATTTCGCCTCAAATGATAGAGAAAAATGACCTCTTCTCGCACGGAGCAAAATGGCGGAAGGAACAAAGCTTCCAGGGCCAAAGGTCAAAGGTTGAATAACCTGATTATTCAGGCCGAACACAGGTCACAGTATAACCGCCTCAGGGTTATTGATTACATTCTCCATCATCAGTGTTAATTATTTACCAACATTTTAACCGGCAAAAATTCGATATACACTGTATAGGTAAATCTGTTGTTAAGTGGTATGTTATTAGGTAGTGTTTTGCGGACAAACGCACACAGGCAAACCACTGACTTTGAGGACCATAATAAGAATGTAGGAACACAACGGTGTGTTATGTTTACACAGGTTTAACTACTAGTACTCTTTATTTCAGTATTCAATGTTGAGATATTCGAAGATATGCCTTATATTCAGGTATATGAATGAATCAACGTGTTAAGTCAGACATATCAGATATGTACTGATGCGGTTACAAAATATGGAAACATCATTTCGACACACCTCACAGCGTGCATGCCTAACAAATTCCAATAATTTGACCTACTTACCTATTGAGCCTCTGTTTGTTTATCAGTCTCTCTTTTATGAATCATATTCAACGGTAAACTGTATACTACAAGCTTTGTACAGCGTACATTATCACAAAATATACTCAAAGTACCAATAGTGTTACTTTTAGTTATTAATTACCATTAGTTAGGACCAATTAAAAAAAGCCGTCAAAACCAAGACTTCCTTATTCGCCTTGCATTCGGTAGGTCGTGAGTTCGATCCCCGGCCGAGTCATACCAAAGACTTTAAAAATGGTACATGCTGCTTTCTCTGCTTAGCACTCAGCATTCGGGAAAGAGTATGGAAGTTGAACACACACCACTACCAGTGGACTAGCCCCCTGCTGTAGTGATTGCGATGTGTGGCCCAAGGGCTACTGAAACGGAGATGGGCGCCGCCCTATGCGCCATTAGGCGCGGGAAGGACTTTAACTAACAAACTAAAAGTTAGGACCGATGCGTATACACCATTTATTCATTTATTAAGTCACTAAAAGCCTGACGTGAGCTGGCGTATACACAAAACAACATTTAACATTTTTCTATCATAATCGACATAGAAGTTAAACATAGTTCTTTACATTGTCCTTTAAATGTGAAACATCTATAGTAATACTCCGAAGCAAGGTTGACCAACCAGCTGTCCTGTACCCACTCTCCCCACACATGGTGTTTAATTTGTGTGTTTTTTCTTGTGCAGTTTAAGACTGTATTTGTGTGCAGAAGAATAGTCACATACGTCACATTTGTAGGGTTTCTCACCGGTATGTCTCTTCATATGTCGGGATAGGTTATACTTTTCAGCAGTTCTGTACCCGCACTCACCACACATGTAGGGTTTTCCACCAGTGTGTATAGGCATGTGTTGATCTAAAGTATATTTTTTCGCAGCAGAAAAGTCGCGCTGATCACATTTGTAGGGCTTCTCGACTGTGTGCTTTTTCATATGAATGGCAAGGTGATACTTGTTCCCTGTCCCGTAATCGCACTCCCCGCACTTGTAGGGTTTCTCATCCGTATGTTGAGCCATGTGTCGGGTCAAAACAATCTTTTGTGCGGCAGAATAGTCGCACTGGTCGCATTTGTAGGGCTTCTTGCCTGTATGTCTCCTCATATGTCGGGTTAGGCTGTTCTTGTATTCCGTCCTGTAACCGCACTCTCCACACATGAAGGGTTTTTCACCTTTGTGCGAAGCCATGTGGAGGTCCAAATAAGATTTATGTGCAGTCGAATAGTCACACTGCTCACATCTGTAGGGCTTCTCACCTGTATGCTCTCTCATGTGATAGACTAAACTGCCTTTCAGCGCAGCAGAATAGTCACACTGGTCACACTTGAAGGGTTTCTCACCCGTATGTTGTCTCATATGCCTGATTAGCAAGGACTTATACGCCGCCCTGAATCCGCAGTGGTCGCATCTGTGGGATGTAGCCAACGCAGCATCCAAAGCATCCTGTGCACTTTGCCCTTCCATCTGTCCTGGATGAGTTTGCACAAAGATCTGTGATAAAAGTGCCTTGTCGGCTGGTGGAGGGTTCTCTGTCCTGTTGCTCTCTCGTGCCTGTCTCGTTCTCTCTCCTGCTAGTTTCCAAAATGCCTTCTCTAATGGTTCTTTCACTGCTTGGCTCAGCCTTTGTTAACACAGGAAAAACACATCAGCATATACAAGCACCAACTCATACCTTTGATACCTCATGGAATGATAATCTATGTATGTGAGATCTATACACTTCAGCACAGGCAGTAAATGCAATACGACTTACGAGTGAACCCCTTTACCGGCCTCATTACATTTTGACCCAAAAAAAGGTGAGAAATTGTGAACCAACAGACAGCGGACTGCTCATCGTATTCATAGAATTAACTGAATCGTGTCAAACCAGATTATTTATGAGGCGGCCTACATTGATTTAATGATGAGGCGACCTACATGGCTTAAATGGTCAATTCCCTTGGGATCAAGTCACACCTACATTTCTCACCTATTTGCCCCCTCCCCAATGCCTATTCAAAATGTTCATTCTAACGTCCCATTGTTTACGATTATTACAATTAAGTAAGCCTTGAAGCTCTTACCTATATGTTTGAATCGTTGTTTGGTTCCTGTGGCGTTGAAATCAGTTGAATTTCGTCTCAAATGATAGAGAAAATTGAGTTCTTCTCGCACGGAGCAAAATGGCGGAAGGAACCAAGCTTCCAGGGGTAAAGGTCAAAGGTTGAATAACCTGATTACACGGATCGAACACAAGTCAAGACATACACAGGCAAACCACTGACTTCAATAATAATAAGAGCGAGGCTATTGACACACCCAGTGTGTCAATAGCCTATGGGTGTGTCAATAGCCTAACAGGCTATTGACACACTGAGTGTGTCGATAGCCTGTTTAGGCTATTGGCACACTGAGTGTGTCGATAGCCTGTTAGGCTATTGACACACCCAGTGATAGAAACCACTAAAATGAGGAAATCTTACGATTATATTTGACAATCAACACTCTGAAAAATACAAATGGCATCCTGTGTCCATTATCAACCCAAAATACGATCTTTTTCACGTGTTTACGGCACAATTTTAAACATCGGAATCTGCTATCATATAGGGTGCTAGTTTTACTGTCACCGCATGTGATCATGGCAGCCATGTTGGATCGGTTAGGAACACGTTTTCAGCTGTGTTTACCGACGAATTCCTGCCATATTGGAGAATTTTCGGCCTCAAAACTTATATCACTAAAGAAGCGAAGTTATAGTTGTTGTTTTACCTCCATTATTTTTAATGTGAAAGAAATATTCCTCCGAGTCGCTGCCGATAGCGCCGGAACCACACGGCCGTGGTCAGTGTTATTTTTGGTTTATATTGTTAACAGAAACTTTAAAAGTTGTTTATATATAAAATATTCTTATATCAAATGGATGTTTAAAAAGGGACAAGAAAAATTGAAAAAAAAAAAAAAATTAAAAAAACTCCGGCGCGGACTCGAACCGGGTCGGAGCTGGTGGTATCATGAATTCCCGGGTCAACGCTCTATCCACTACGCTACGTCATACATACACGATGAAGGCTGTATTATTAGGTATTCAGATGTAGGGCATAACTTGAATACGTCCGTTCATTCCAAGATTCAAAGATTCCAATGCGTCTAATCTTCCGAACAATGTCTAATCAACTATTGCTTGTGTAAAATATTGCCGGAAAGGAGCGTTACAAGCTCTGATTGGCTGACTGGCATCTCGGTGTGTCAATAGCCTGTTTGGCTATTGGCACACTGAGTGTGTCAATAGCCACAGCATAATAATAATAATCACCAGGTGTATTTTGCCAGCCAGTAGGTACCCATTATGAGTAATGAGGCTGATTAACGTGGTCGAGGCACCTCCTCGAGCACGGGACCCCCGTTTTACGTCCCTCCCGGAAGACGATTTCGTGGAAAGGACGATAATAAAAATGATGTAGACTACAACAGTGTGTTGTTATGAATAAACATGTTGAGTTTAACATATCATTTATATGTACTGATGCGGTTACAAATGCTTTATAGAAACTTCGTTTGGACACACCTCACAGCATGCCTCACAAGTTCTCAAATTTGGACCTGCTTACCCATAACGCCTCTGGTTGTAAATATTATAAAGACATGCAAAATTTTCGCGGTAGTCATGACTTCGCGGCGAAGTATAAAAACAACATCTCTGCATTCACGTCAGGGCTCGAAATACTGTAAATGCATAAACTTTCGCGGTGGTTTAATGTTCGCCGTTTTCGCGGCGGCCGCTTCACCGCGAATTTGAAACCACCGCGAACGTTTTTCCATAACAGTAAGAGACTACAGTGCATGGTGCTACCGCGAAATTAAAACCACCGCGAAAAGTCAATTTTCCAGCTACCGCGAAATTAAATCTCTGCGAACTTAAATGCATTTACAGTACCACATGCATATGCAGGTTAGTGCAGGTAAAATTAATTGGAGCTGTGCAGGTATTTCTGGTGTCTACCTGTACCTTACCTGCAGTGGTCCATGTACTGGGTTTTATACATAAATGTCATATGATGTAGGTGTACGTGGATTGATATTAGCCGTATTGATAGTCACTACCTATAACGGAGAATAAAAGAAAAAATAGCAATGGTTTCTGAACAAGTTTAGTATGATCCATACTTCCTGAATTGTGTATGTTAAATTTGTCAGATGCAGGCAATTTTCAATGTTACCTGCACTGGTGCAGGTATGCAGAAAGAAATATTTCGAGCGCTGACGTATCCATTCTATAATAGTAGCGAACGCCAAGTCATGCATTCTATGTACTAGTACCTTCCCTCATTTTTGTGTAGGTCGTATAACTTGGGATCGGATGCTGTAAAGTAGAATAATGTTGCATTCGTTTAGCAACTTACGTTAGACACAATAAGCAACGATTAAAATTCATATCGAACACAGCTTGGTGCGTTGCCTTGTGCATAATTCTACCCACGACCGATCAACCATATGGATATATATTATATAGAAAGACATACGGGTGCTTGCTCTCTAAGCTGCTCAATTCCACTTAACGTGGGACCGCGTGGCACGATCGGGAGCGCGTTGGTCTCAGGCCCGAGAGGTCCCGGGTTCAAATCCGCTTGCCGTGTCACTGATCTTGTGCCCTTGGGAAAGGCACTTTACACGACTTTCCTCACCTAACTCAGGTGTAAATGAGTACATAGCTGCGGCTAGTGGCAGTGACAGGCCTTTGTTGTGGTGACAGGCCATAGGGGCATTTTCGGGCATGACGCACCCGCCAAGACACACGAGTCAGGGGTAGGAGGAACCCCTTGCATCCTTGGTCGGAAGTCCTCCTAGGAGATAGAAACTCCGAACAACAAAGCCAACGGTATGGTGGCTTTGAAAAGGCGTCTTTGACACCTGTTTCGCCATACCCTCCATATGTATATGGAGAATCTCAATAAAAAATAAATAAAAAAAATAAAAAATAAAAATTGCATTCAGATCAGATTAGCTAAAGTTAGCGAGACAGACTACATTGTCACGCTAACCACAATGTGTTGCTATTAATCATCTTCGCTTGGTTTTATTTCCGTCTCCCCTATTCTCTCTTTCCCTCTATTTCACAAAAAATCAGATAGCTTTTGCTCAAACAAGAAAAATACATGCAAAAGTCCCACGTCACAAAAACAAAACACTACGGAAACTGCCGTAGGTTTATTCTAAGTCTACAACAATGGATCAGCAATGTGAAATATGCCTATGGAAAGACAAGCAAACAAGAATAAACTAGTATTTTTAATTAAGGTTATTTCATTTTAATATTTTTATTGCTTCTTGAACATGGCCAGCTACAACGCACTGGCAATAAAGCTACACGAGGGCATTCAAGAATTTAAATTTCAAGACATGGGCGTATTTCCGCACTGAAACGTACAGATGTGCAAATACATCCAGGGATGTTTACAAGTTCTCTATGCTATACATATATCTTTCAGTACCTATAATGAAATATTAGCATCATGGGCAAAAGTTTAGGTTTTGATATTATCTTATGCTACTGTAGGATCTGCTTGGAGATTACTGTACCCACACACCCCACACATGGTATTTAACTAGTGTGTTTTTCCTTGTGCAGTTGAAGACTGTATCCGTGTGCAGCAGAATAGTCACACATGTCACATTTGTAGGGTTTTTCACCTGTATGTTTTCTCATATGTTGGGTTAGGCTATACCTGTATTCCGTCCTGTACCCGCACTCTCCACACATGTAGGGTTTTTCACCTTTGTGCTTAGCCATGTGGCAGTCAAAAGCCCACTTTTGTGCAGCAGAATAGTCGCACTGGTTACATTTAAAAGGTTTCCAACCTGTATGTTTTTTCATATGTTCAGATAGGTGAAACCTGTTATCAGTCTTGTACCCACACCGTCCACACATGAACTGTTTTTCAACTGTTTGTTCAGCCATATGTTGGTCCAAATGAGATGTTTTTGCAACGGAGTAATCATTCTGGTCACATTTGTTTGGTTTTTCAACTCTGTACTTAGCCACATGTTGGTCCAAATGAGATTTATCTGCAGTAGAGTAGTCGTACCGGTCACATTTGTAGGACTTCTTACCTTTATGCTTTCTCATATGGTAGATTAAACTGCCTTTCAGTGCAGCAGAATAGTCACACTGGTCGCACTTAAAGGGTTTCTCACCCGTATGTTTTCTCATATGCCTAGTCAGCTGAGACTTGTAAGCCGCCCTGTATCCGCATTCCCCACACATAAAGTCCTTTTCACCATGTGTCTCACCCGTATGTTTTCTCATATGTCTCGTCAGCTGAGATTTGTAAGCCGCCCTATATCCGCAATGGTCGCAGCTGTGGGATGTAGCCAACACAGCATCTAAAGCATCCTCGGCTCTTTGCCCTTCCATCTGTCCTGGATGATTTTGCAGCACGTATATCTGTAATGACCGAACCTTGTCGGTTGGTTGAGGATCAATACCACACGCCTCCTTGAGCAGAGTTTCCTTTTCCTTGTCCTGTTGCCCTCTCGTGCCTGTTTCGTTCTCTGTTGCTAGTCTCGTCCTCCAGAATACACGATGGTCTTTTCTTCAATGGTTCTTCCACTGCTTGGCCCAGCCTTTGGTAACACATGAGAATCACATCAGCATAAACAAGCACCAACTCATGGAATGATCATCTATGTATGTGAGATGATATACACTCCAACACTGGCAGTAAAGGCTCTACGAGTGAACCCCTTCTGACATATGACCAAAAAGGTGAGAAACTATGCACCAACAGACAATGGTCTAGTCTGCTCTAAGTATTCATAGAATAGAATCTTCGAACCAGTTTAATTATGAGACCCCACATTGGTTTAATGATGAGGCGACCTACATGGCTTTAATGGTCGATTCCCTTAAGTTCACACTTATATTTCTCACCAATTGGCCCCCCTCCCCAATGACTATTCAAAATGTTCATTTAACTTTTTAAGCGTCTCATTGTTCAAACGTGCGGCTTTTTTACGATCAAGTAAGCCTTGAAGCTCTAACCTATATGACTGAAACGTTGCCTGGCTGCTGTAGCGTTGAAATCAGATGAATTTCGCCTCAAATGATAGAGAAAAATGAGCCCTTCTCGCACGGAGCAAAATGGCGGAAGGAACAAAGTTTCCAGGGGTAAAGGTCAAAGGTTGAATAACCTAGTACACAGATCGAACAATGTATACAGTATAACCGCCTTAGGATTACTGATGACGTTCTCCTTCATTAGTGTTAATTACTTACCAACATTTTAACCGGCGAACATTCAATATACACTGGATACGTACGTAAATGTCTTGTTATGTGCGATTTGTATGTTTTTTGACTGTTTTGTGTACAAACACACACAGGCAAACCACTGACTTCAAGGACCATCATATATGCATAATAATGATGTAGAAATACAACGGTGTTGTATATTTCCTTAGCTTTAGCTACTCTTCGTTTAAGTGTTGAATGAATCAACATATTGAGTTTGACATATCATTTATATGTACTAATGCGGTTACAAATTATTTATAGAAACATCATTTCGACACACCTCACAAAGTGCATGCCTGACAAATTCTAAAAATTGGACCTACTTACCTATTACGCCTCTGTATATCAATCTCTCTCTCTCTCTCTCTAAATGTGTAGTCTTGTAGAATATCGTCAAAACTTAATATCGTACAAAAGCATACGATAGATGGTATCTCGATATCAAGCTTTATTTGGTCTTTTAGTGTAACAGTATCATGTAAATGAACAATGCTGTTCCTATGATTAACCATTTCATGAATCATATTCAACTGTAAACTGTAAACTACAAACTTTGTACTGCGTACATTATCACAAAATATACTCAAAGTACCAATAGTGTTACTTTTAGTTATTAATTACCATTAACCCTATTCAGGCTTTTGAGGCCCTCCACTTCTAAGTCCTATAACTCTATCACGACGTGCCGTGGAGCCACCAAAGTTTTAGGACATGATGTCGACATAATATCTGACAAGTCTTTGACGTTTGACGTTACGTTGACGTAACATGACGTAATTATGACGTAATCAATTGGATTATATTGGCCGGACCCATGGAAAAAGGGTATTCTCAGAAGAAGTCAAGTTATGCTACGAAAATGTAACAAGTGCAGATAACAGAATAATAATGTTTATTACGACTTGAGTTGCCAATAGCAACATCAATGACGTCAAAATGACGTAATAAAATGACGTCATGCACATCGAAGATACGAGTTGGGCCCCGCCATATTATATCCACCACCTTGAATTTTTAAAAATACTTCTTTGCAACAAATAATCACAAAGGGCAATGGAAATAGACTAAATTAATTCATTTAGATGGTTTTTGATGAAAAAATACCAGGTAGTTACAAATTTGATGGGATAATTAGCTTGTTATTCTTGATCTGGCCATACGGTCCGCCATCTTGGATTTTGTGCTGATGACGTCATCAAAGTAGCATAATTTATGCATATATAATTATGAAAGATATGCTTAATAATATAAGATTATATTTATGTAACAAAATTGCAGTAATATAGCAAATAAATGTGATTTTTGGCAAAATTGCCTGTCAACAAACGGTTGCCATGGCAACACGAAAAAATGGAAAATTTGTCAAACCTCGTAGAATTGTTGCCAACAATAAAGGTTCTTCCACTGCTTGGCTCAGCCTTTGGGAAAAGAAGATTATCACATCAGCATAAACAAGCATCAACTCATGGAATGATAACATATGTATGTGAGATCTATACATTTAAACACAGGCAGTAAATGCTTCACCCTTCTGACATTTGACCCCCCCAAAAAGTGAGAAATTTTGTACCAACAGACAGCGGACTAGTCTGCTCTAAGTATTCATAGAACAGAGTCTTCGAACCAGTTTAATTATTTGGTTCAATGATGAGGCGATCGACATGGCTTTAATGGTCGATTCCCTTAAGTTCACACTTATATTTCTCAGCAATTGGCCCAAGCCCCCCCCCCTCCCCAATGACTATTCAAAATGTTCATTTAAGCGTCTCATTGTTCAAACGTGCGGCCTTTTTATGATCAACTGATCCTTGAAGCTCTTACCTATATGTTCCAAACGTTGCCTGGCTGCTGTAGCGTTGAAATCAGCTGAATTTGGCCTCAAATGATAGAGCAAAATTAAGGTCGCATAACACAGTATTTATGGGCGACCCCCGTGGACATAAGTAGGTCGGGCACAAAATAGGGCGTCGCAGTTCTTGAAAAGCCATAGAAATTTTTCTGTGCACGTCAGCGAGTCGGAAACTGTGGTGGATAGTAGAGGAATATGTAAGTTTTGAGGCCATATGAGTTGGGTTACGATGTTTGTTTGGCTGGGTAGAATTTCGCGCACGAATCCGGTTCCCGCTACTTCCGTGTGTCGGCTGCAGTATGGTGACCTCCGCTGGGGGTCATTTCAAAGTGTTCTTTCTGGGAAAACGAGCAGGCAAACTTCATCTCATTTAAAATATGTTGTAGATTATACCCTCAACTCCAACATATCGCATTCTTGTTAATTACTTTTGCACCCTGATATATTTTTTTAGTCGTCGAACCACCTCACTTTGGGGTCCTTAACTATAGAAATCCCCATAGGCGAAAAACTGTGTTCTGCTACCTTATCTCTTCTCGTACGGAGTAAAATGGCGGAAGGAACAAAGTTTCCAGGGGTAAGGGTCAAAGGTTACATAACCTGATTACACAGATCGAACAATGGTCACAGTATAACCGCCTCAGAGTTACTGATGACGTTCTTCTACATTAGTGTTAACACTGGCGGATCCAGAAATTTGCTAAGGGGGGGGCGCGCACGATGACGCGGCCGAAGGCCGCGGCCGCGCAGCGCAAGCTGCGCGGGGGGAGAGCACGAGAGGGGGGTTCCCCCCTCTCGTTGGGGGGGTATGGGGGGCCTCCCCCAGAAAATTTATAAGAAATAGAGGCTCTCTGGTGCATTTTAGAGCCATATCTGAGCAAATTTGAGAAGCAAACTAACACTAACTTTTTGTCATGTCTGTGGCTGTCTAGTTCACTTCAGGGACATCTTTTACTATTTTTAGCAACTACCACTGAGGACAAACCTAACGAAGGCTAGTTCCTCCTTTTTAATATTCATAAATGACGCCACGCTACACAAACAATATCGCAAAATTATTTGTACCGATTTGCCTTTCTCCGCGAAGCGGCTCGCTCTCCTATAAAATCGCATAGAAATCTCGTGGGATCTGAGTGGCTTGCCGGAGACGATTTTGAAAGTGTCTTACGCATTTGAAAATGCATATTTGTCGGACTCTTTTTGCTTCTGCGGTGGCAATTGATGACGATTATTATATAAATCGGGGGGAAATGACAACAAAAACGTCAGCACGGTCACCGCGGCGACTGATCAGAACTGGAGTGGGGAGGGGGGTGTCGGCGCACGACGCCGATTTTCCCAAGGCGGGTTGCGTCTCTCTAAGCCGATGACGGACGATAGAAATCATCAGTTCATCAAAAATAATTAACTTCCGCTGATTTTCTGGAGATCTTACAAAATTTCCACGCTCTTTCTATATTTTTGAGCGCCGATTTTGGCTTACAGCGACCCACCAGTTTCTTGGGGAGAAATTGATGCGGCCGCGCTCCGTCCCCGGGCCTTTACCGTAAGTTTACGTGACGCGAAAGACCCACTAGTAATTGCAAACTGCAAGTTTCCCTAAATAATTACCAGAAAATCTCCTTTCAAATAAGCGAATTAGTTTTATAACGTTGTCAATATTCTTGGCGTAACTTCCGAAGACCTCTAGTAACCTTGGTTTATCTTGCCAAATTTTTTTTTTTGCCAGCTGAAGGGGGAGGCGCGCGCCCGCCGCGCCTCCCCCTGGATCCGCGCGTGGTTAACTATTTACCAACATTTTAACCGGTGAACATTCGATATACACTGGATACGTACGTAAATGTGCGATTTGTATGTTATTAGACCGTGCTTTGCGCACAAACACACACAGGCAAACCACTAACTTCAAGGACCATTATAATAATGATGTAGAAATACAACGGTGTTGTATATTTCCTTAGCTTTAGCTACTTTTTATTTAACTGTTCAATGTTCAGATATTCAGAGATATTCCTTATATACAGGTATATGAATGAATCAACATATTGAGTTTGGCATATTATTTATATATACTGATGCGGTTACAAATTATTCATAGAAACATCATTTCGAGACAACTCACAACATTCCTTTAGGACATGCATGCCTTAAATTCCAAAATGTGTACCTACTTAGTAACGCGTCTGGTTTTATATATTATATAGACATGCGGAACTTTCGCTGTAGTTTTGATTTCGCGGCGAAGCGATTACTGTAAAAACCGCAAACATAAAACCAACATTTCTGCATTTACGTTCAGTTCAGTTCAGTTCATCCTCTTTTTGGAGGTGGCACCTGTGTCTCCACTCGTTTCTGTCCAGCATTACTGATCGGAGTTCGTTGGCCTCCAGACCTGTTTCCTCAAGCATCAGCTTCCTGAGTGTGGCCGAAGGGCGGCCACGCCTGCGCGGCTCGTTTGGCTCCCAGAGCAAGATTTGACCTGCCATTTCCTCATGGCGCACCACGTGTCCTGCCAGACGCAATCTTCGGCTGCGGACAACAGCCGATACTTGCGGCAGGGGACCATAAAGTTCTTTGTTGGAGATGTGGCTCCTCCAAGAAACATCAAGGGCGGCACGAAGCATACGGGTGTAGTTCCCATCAAGTTGTGTACATAGTGATTTTGTTAGAGTCCATGAATCAGCTCCATAGAGGAGAATTGCTTCAACGCATGTCTTGAAGACTTTGGGTTTGGTAGATTTTGGTATTGGGGCTTTCCATACTTTTGTCAGGGCATTGGAAGCACCCCACGCTTGTGCAATACGACACTTCACGTCGTGGGCTGTGTTGCCATAGCTGCCCAGGTACTTAAAATCTCCCACTTGTTCGATGGTAGAGCCGTCACTAGTCAGTAGAGGGTCGGACCCAGGTTGGGGGTTAAGGTGCATGTACTTGGTCTTAAGTGCATTCAGACAGAGACCAATTTCCTTGGTGGCGTGTTCTACCCTGTACAAGAACTCTTGGGCAGCCTTGATTGTGTCCTCTAGGAGACAAATATCATCGGCAAAGTCCAGGTCCGGTAGAACCACGGCTGGATGGCGAGAACTCTGTCTTCTCTTTAATGTGATCCCATCACTCGACCTGACTGCTTTACGTAAGGCATAGTCTAATGCGACGATGAACAAGAAGGGTGCTAGGGGGTCTCCCTGTAGTACGCCCGTGTTGATGTCAAAGGTATCCGTTTCTCCTTCTGGTGTGAGGACGGTAGCCTTGGTGTTGGTGTACATGACCCAGATGGCACTGACTAACGAGGGAGGCACGCCGTACGCCAGCAGGATCTTGAGCATGGTGTCACGGTTGATGGAATCGAACGCCTTCTTAAAATCAATAAAAATAAGGACTGCTTCCTTTTGATGGTTCCGTACTTCTTCTACAATTCGGCGAAAAGCCAGAATCTGTGCTGAAGTGGACCGAGAAGGGCGGAAGCCATTCTGGTTTGGGCGCAGGATCTTGTCTATAACTGGTCTTAATCTGTTCAGTAGGAGACGACTGTACACCTTGGCCGCCACTTGTGTCAAGGAGATGCCCC
>NC_049988.1:11436450-11459974 GCF_000003815.2 Branchiostoma floridae
CAGACAGTGTTTGGTTGCTGAAGTAGGTGAGATGCTCACTGATCTTTGCAAGCTTCCACAGTTCGACAGGGATACTATCCGTCCTAGGAGCCTTTCCTGGTCGCATCTGACTGAGTGCTGAGTCAACTTCCTCCTGGGAGAAGGGGCTGCAGTTGATGCTGTGGTTAGTGTCAAACACTGGTGTGATGTCTGGTCCAACTCCTGCCTGGGGTGTGTCTGGCGCGAGAAGCTTGGAAAAGTGATTTTTCCAGGCCTCGAGTCTGTCTTCGCCTTGTATGAATGTGACACCTGACCTCTTTCCCGACAGCTCGCGTACCAACTTCCAAGCCTTCACATGATCTACAGTAGATCCTGATTCAAAGGCTCGGAGTGTGTTCAGCACGCGGTTGTCCTCCCACTTGTCGTATGACTGCTTGAGCTGAGTCTGGGCTGCTTGGAGGTTCTTTGTGGCAGAGCGGAGGGTGGCCCGTCGATCGGCCGTCACATTAGGGCAGTCAACTGGCTGTGGCTGGCGAGGAGGTTTCCTTGGTAGTTTCTCTTTGCCGACTTTGTTGCATATTCTGACAAATTCAGAATATGTTCTCTGAACTTCTGGGAACCGAGAAAAAAAGTGGGAGATCGTAGAGTCTATTGAGTCTGCCAATTCAGGGTCATCCCTTACGACTCGCCAACACAGTTTTTTCCGAGGAAGAATTTTGGGAACTCGAACACTGAGGCGAATCTTGGTGGAAACGATTCTATGATCAGAGCCAATGGGATTGGCAGAGTTGAATGCTTGACAGTCTCTGACACTTTTTTACGTAGCCTTTCTATAATAGTAGCGAACGCCAAGTCATGCATTTAATGTACCTTCCCTCATTTTTGTGCAGGTCGTATGACTTGGTATCGGGTGCTGTAAAGTAGAATAAGTTTGCATTCGTTTAGCAAACTCATGTTAGACACAATAAACAACGATCACAATTTATATCGAACACAGCTTGGTGCGTTACCTTGAGCATATTTCTACCCACGACCGATCAACCATATGGATATATACTATATACTAATATAGAAAGACATATGGGTGTTTGCTCTCTGAGCTGCTAAATTACCATCAGTTCAGACTAGCTAAAGTTAGCGAGACAGACTACCTTGTCACGCTTACCACAATGTGTTGCTACAAATCTTGAAATCTTCGCGGTGGTTTTATTTTCTTCTCTCCTATTCCCTCTTTCCCTCTATTTCGCAAAAAAAAATCTGATAGCTTTTACACAAACTAATACAAGAAAACTACATACAATAGTCTCTCGTCCCTACAGAGCTACAGAAATTGCCATAGGTTTAGTCTACAAGAATGTCAAATATGTGTATGGAAAGTCAAGCAAACAAGCATAACTGTAACA
Organism: Branchiostoma floridae; assembly: GCF_000003815.2. Classification (NCBI taxonomy): domain Eukaryota; kingdom Metazoa; phylum Chordata; class Leptocardii; order Amphioxiformes; family Branchiostomatidae; genus Branchiostoma; species Branchiostoma floridae. Next base: position 11,437,833 of record NC_049988.1, read on the forward strand.
AAATAGTATTTTCAATTAAAGTTATTTATTTTTAATATCTTCATTGGTTTTTGAACATGGCCAGCTATAAATCTACACAAAGGCATCCAAGAATTTTAAATTTCAATGTATATAAAGTCATACATTCACAGATTTTCACTAATTTTCTGTGCTATATGACGAAGTGTCTTTCAGTACTATAGAACATTAGCATCGTGGTTTAAGTGTAGGATTTTTAACCTGTATGTCTTCCCTTATGGCTGTATGGGTGACTCATCTGATCTGCCCGTTATTCGCACTCCCCACACATTCAGGGTTTCTCGCCAGTGTGTTTAGCCATGTGTTGGTCTAAATTGGCTTTCTGTGCAGCAGAATAGTCACACTGGTCACACTTGTAGGGCTTCTCGCCTGTATGTTTTCTCATATGTATGATTAGGTTACACTTGTAATCCGTCCTGTACCCGCACTCCCCACACATGTAGGGCTTTTCACCAGTATGCTTAGCCATGTGGTTAACCAAATCAGATTTCCGTACAGTAGAATAGTCGCACTGCTCACATTTGTAGGGCTTCTCACCTGTATGCTTTCTCATATGGTAGACTAAACTCGCTTTCTGTGCAGCAGAATAGTCACACTGGTCACACTTGAAGGGTTTATCTAGACTGCCTTTCTGTGCAGCAGAATAGTCACACTTGAAGGGTTTCTCGCCTTTATGTGTTCTAATATGCCTGGTTAGATCAGACTTAAAAGCCACCCTGTACCCGCATTCCCCACACATAAAGTCCTTTTCGCCATGTGTCTTATCCATATGTTTTCTCATATGCCTGGCTAGGTGATATTTGTACGCCGCCCTGTATCCGCAATGGTCGCATTTGTGGGACGCAGCCAAAGCAGCACCCAAAACATCCTCTGCTCTTTGCCCTTCCATCTGTCCTGGACAAATTTGCACGTACTAGTATATCTGCGTCGGTCCGGGGCAGCGTAGGATTAATGGTTTCCTTGAACCTATCTACCTACCTAGTCCCTTGACCTCCAGGTCGTTGGGGGGGACAAGGTAGACATGAAGATCGAGAGTTACCCCCAGGTGTGCCTTTCCCTAGCCAGGGTTATCCTCTCCTGTAGGCTGAGGGACGTCCAGTCAGCGATGTTATCCTGCCAAGCTTTTCGCTGCCGTCCACGGCGACGTCCACCTTGAACAGAGTCTCTATTTTCTTCCCTTGTTTCCCACAGGTGAACAAATTTGCCTCGTATTTGTCCGTATGTTCCCTCGTTCCTGTCTCGCTCTCTCTGTTGCTAGTCTCGTTCCCAGAATACCCGATGGTCAGCCTTTGGGAACACTATGGCGATTCTGTGGCGATAGGTCACTAGTAGTACTGCGTCTGTACAGAAAATACATGCAGTTACTTTTTCTTGTAAATAACAAGGTGCGTTATTGTTTGGTGACATAGTTATGTTGAATTTGTCTCTCCGTCACTGCTATATTTAATCCAGTGTCAAGGTTTTTAAACATAATGTGATTATGCATGTTTGTGAATTGTAATAACTTTCAGGGTTTTATGGAATGTAATTCGTTGGCACATTGCATGTGGCAGTTACAATGTCATTTGCCATGCCAAGTACCAATAAAGCTGAATCTATGAGAATCAGAGCAGTACAAGCAAGCATCAGTTCCATTCCTTTCGTGATAAATCAGATAATCTCTCTTGGTATATTGCATCAGGTAATCGATCGGTCATTTGTAACCCTCTTCACCATTCTCACCTCTGACCCCATAGCTGTATGAAAGAAATTTATTATCGACCAACACCCCTCCCCAACAGATAGTGGACCAGTCAGGTAAAAATAATCCTACAATAAACTTCAATGAAAATATCTCCGTAGCAGTTACTAATGAGGCGGCTTTTCCCGCAAGATCAGATCACACTCTTACCCTAGCCGTGGAACACTCCTCCTTCGAGCTATACTAGCACTACGGAGTCGTGAGGCACACCGAAGACATGATCCAACTTGTGTTCACCGGGCCTTTATTCTTGCCCGTCGGGCCGGATTCTTGAACTCCCTAGATTCCCAACGCACTTACCTGCCTTGACGGGGCGAAAAAACAACTCCAGAAGCCCCGAGGTTATCCACAGCAGCACAAAAAAAACAAAGCTCCATTCATAAAAGTCACCGGCCGGCCATTTTTGTCATTATTAATGCAGGAATTGACCCGATGTGACCCCCACGTCAACTTTGGAAAAATAATAGCAGCTCATTCGTCTCCTGTGGTTTCTTCAGTTTACTTCAAAGTTTCAAGGACACTAAACTGAACTAAACTAAACTAGTATAGGTCGAAGGAGGAGTGTTCCACGGCTAACTCTTACCCCCTTCCCCTAATTTAAACCCGATTCCAGAAGTTCATTCATACGTCTTATGATTCAAACATACCACCTTTTTACGACCAGCTGAGCCTTGGACCTCTTACCTTTACGCTTCGAATGTTGCCTGGTTGATTTCGCGTTCAAATCAGTTGGAATTTCATCAGATCAGAGAAAAAAAATACTATCTCCGAAGAGCGCAAAATGGCGGACGGGCCAAAGCATCTAGGGGCAAAGGTCAAGCATAATACCTGATTATCCAGCTAGGTCACAGGTCACAGTATACTGTACCGGAACAGAGGCACTGATTGCCTTATCCATTCAAAAGTCGAAAGTAATTGCCTATAAGCTATCGTTTTCCCGGAAGGTTTGGTATGGAGTGTATTTTCACCAGCAGAATACTCACACCCCCTCCCCCAAGGACGTGCAGTGTTTCGCTCGAGCCGTATTCCATTAGTGGATGCATTTCTATAATTTTACACATGTATGGTTTCTCATATGTTTGGCCAATGGAAAGCGGCCTGTGGGCTGATTTAAGCATCTATATGAATATACAAGATTCAAACAAACAAAGCTGTAATCAGACATGAGGTCTATCAGCGACACAATGCGCGATCTGGGTAATCAGGTTTGTCAACTTTGACCTCTTGCTTGACCTGTGATTACGACTCTCCGCCATTTTGAGCAGTGAAACCGGCGCTATTTCCCTCCAATCCGAGGCGAATTTCTAACTTACTACGCTCCCAATCAGCTACCAACGGATCCTATAGACAGGTAAGACCTTTGTGTACCATCAGATATGCACTGTATCGCGCTACTGCAGCGTAGCGTGGCGGCTACTTCAAGTAAAGGGGTGTGGTTCGGGAAAAAAGAGAATACAGTAGAAGCCACTTATAATTGCACGGCCTATTTGCCAGTCTATTTCGTGCTCTTATCCGGCTGGTGCAATAATACGAAGTTATCTAGCTGGACCGCACCGGTTTGGAATTTTGGGAATCCGTGCAGTTAACAGAAGTGCGTGTTAATCCGCTGTGCAATTAACTGGCTTCTACTGTAGTATATACATGGAGGAGGGGACGTGCGAGCAATCACGCTTTTAGTTTTAGTTGACATCCAGAGTATTCTGCGTCTGTTCAACCTGAGTGTAAGCGGATTAGTTGACTAGCTCATGTTTAAATTTGCAGGTTGAATTACAAATTAATGTAAATTGTTATTTTGTCTTCCACCATCATCGTGATCGCTCGTATTGATTATCTTGTGATGAAATGTTGCTCATAATATCTATGTATGTAGTAACTTATCTGTTTTCCATTCTTTTAGATAATCTCTTTAGAAAAAAAACGGACCAGGTAAGATACGTTGGAGATTTTGTTGAATGGAGTGGAAATAAAATACATCTTTTATTCAGTGTACCCACTATGAAGCTGAAAGAAATAGATTTTTTTCAGACAGCTGCCACAATTTCACAGAGCTTTTACCCTTTAGGAGATTACTATCAGACTGTATTTCTAATACAAAAGGCACAAAATCTAATCATCATACAAAACGTGGGGCATTGATTAGGCACTAGTGGTATGTATCACACTATTCCACTCTTAGTCTTTGAGATTGCATATACTGTAGCAGTATATAATCAAAATTGTAAACGTGATCTTTTTCTTTCCCTTATATTTTCCCACAGGCCCCAGAAATGGACGGGTCAAGCTACGGGTTTTCTGCTGAAGGAACGTCTACTGCACACCCAGGGAACGAGATGGCAAACATACAGGACCTGGCAGCAGAAATGGAAAGAAAGAAGAACAAGAGAAAGAACATCAAAGCCTCTGCCGCGTCCGACAAGAAAGCCTCATCGCGTCAGCTTGAAATGGCCCGTACAGGAAAGAAGGACTCGCAAAAAGCCCAAGATTCTGTAAAGACGTCCTCCGTATGCGGAGAGTGTGGGTACAGGGCGGCAAGATCTCACATGGTGATACATATGAGGAAACATACCGGCGAGAAACCCTACAAATGTAACCAGTGCGACTATTCTGCTGCACGGAAAAGCAACTTAAACAAACACATGGCTAGACACGCCGGCAAAAAAACGTACGTATGTGGAGAATGTGGATACAGGACGGATACCAGGTCTCACCTAGCCCAGCATGAAAGGAAACATACTGAAGAAAAACCTTACAGTTGCGATCAGTGTGACTTTTCTACCAAGTGGAAGCTAAGTCTTAACAACCACATGGTCGTACATACTGGCGAGAAACCCTACATGTGTAAGGATTGCGGTTTCAGGGCATCTTACCGATCAACCCTTACTAAACATATGAGAACACACACGGGTAAGAAGCCATCAGATTGTGACCCTTCTGACTGTTCTGCTGCATTCAATGACAACTTTAGCCCAAACTTGGTTAAAAACGGCGGCGAAAAACCCCACAGTTGTGGAGAGTGCGGATACAGGACGGCAGTTAGGTCTGACCTAGGCAGACATAAAGTTAAACATACAGATGAAAAACCTTACAGTTGCGATCAGTGTGACTTTTCCACCAAGTGGGAGCTCAGTCTTCACAACCACATGGTCGTACATACTGGCGAGAAACCCTACATGTGTAAGGATTGCGGTTTCAGGGCATCTTACCGATCAACCCTTACTAAACATATGAGAACACACACGGGTAAGAAGCCATCAGATTGTGACCCTTCTGACTGTTCTGCTGCATTCAATGACAACTTTAGCCCAAACTTGGTTAAAAACGGCGGCGAAAAACCCCACAGTTGTGGAGAGTGCGGATACAGGACGGCTGTTAGGTCTGACCTAGCCAGGCATGAAGTGAAACATGCCGATGAAAAACCTTACAGTTGTAATCAGTGTGACTTTTCTACCAAGTGGAAGCTCAGTCTCCATAATCACATGGTGATGCACACTGGTGAGAAACCCTACATGTGTGGGGAGTGCGGGTATAGGACAGCTTACCGATCAACCTTAACTAAACATATGGCAAGACATACAGGTCTGAAACCCTTCAAATGTGACCAGTGTGACTATTCTGCTGCACTGAAAGGCAGTTTAGCACAACACAAGGATAGACATATGAGAAAACATATAGGTGAGAAACGCCACGAGTGTGACCAGTGCGACTATTCTACTGCACGGAAATCTGATTTGGAACGACACATGGCTAAGCACACTGGTAAAAAGCCGTACATGTGTGGGAAGTGCGGATACAGGGCAGCTCAGAAAACTCAACTATCCAGACATATGAGAAACCATAGAAATGTGGAAAAGTAGTGATGTGAACACTAGCTGCGAATATTGCTCGTCACGGAAAGGCGCCTTAGTTTGCTCCTAGCACAACACATTGGTGAAACGACATAAATGTATGTACAAGTACAAGTTACACTACTCATGTCAAGTTCATGTCTTGATTGTAAATGTACTTGTGTAACATTTTAGCTTTTGTACTGTAGATAGTCTTTCTCAAGAACTGACATTGTGAATGAAAATGAATAAATTTACTCGAAACACTATTTTGCTGGTATTTTAGTACACGCGTGTTGTGGCTGTTTTGTTCACTATCGAATATTATTGATTTATAGAAAGAAATATTGCAACATGCAAATTAAGAAAATACGGTCTATTCTAAACAGACAAAACGTGAAATGATACATCGTGGTATATAGTTTTCTGGTACATTTTGTGTATTGTGATGAACTTTGCATCAGTCTTATGTTCCTTTAAGTAGTCTTTGACCTGTGTGCCTTTGTAAGCAAAACACTTTCGAGTAAAATAGAAATTAAACAGAGCAACGTTAACATACTAGCCAAATACTGTGTGTGTACCAGTAAAACAGTGTTGTTAGATAGACCGCAGTTTACACTAATAATGATTATGATGATAATGAGTTTACACTAATACAGTAGAACGTAATCCTTAACGTTCAGGCGGTTATACTGTGACCTTTGTTCGACCTGGGTAATCAGGTTTTCCACGTTTAACCTTTGCCCCTTCAAGCTTTGTCCGCCATTTTGTATTGCACGAGGCCAAGGAGACCTATTTTTGTCGATACTTTGAGACAAATTTCAACAGACTTTAGCACTACAACAACCAGGCAACATTCCAAGCGTATAGGTAAGAGGTCCAAGGCTCACTTGATCGTACAAATATGACATGATTGAACTATGGAACGTTTTTATTGTACATCGATCTTCAATCGGTTTTGAATTGGGAGGGGGGGGGGCTTAACTAAGAGTGTGACGTGATTTGTACCTGTACATTGTAATATGCAAATCGAAACAATGGTCTAGACAAGAACTGTTAACAAATTCGGGGCTTTGCCCTTTGACATCACCTAGAATTCCTGTTACCGCACATACATGCGTTTCGACCCCTGTGAAAATGCTTATCATATGATTATTTCGACTGGACTCGTCCATTTTTTGTTGGGGAGGGGGAAGTTGCTGTATGGTTTCTCACATCTGCGGGGTCGGGGGTCAGGAGGTTGATAAGAAGAGGTTTACAGATAGATCAAATTATTGCAAGAATGAAATAGTATATCACACAAAGTCAGGATGACGATGGTTATACTGATCTGATTCTCTACGGTTACCATAGGCTGGGCCAAGCAGTGGAAGAAACGTTGAAGAAGAGACCATCGGGCATTCCGGGAACGAGACTAGCAGCAGAGAGAACAAGACAGGCACGAGAGGGCAACAGGACAAAGAAAAGGAGACTCTGTCCAAGGAGAGGTGTAGAATTGACCCTCCTAAAGCCGACAAGGTACTCTCATCACAGTTTGTGCAAACTCATCCAGGAAAGATGGAAGGACAAAGAGCACAGGATGTTTTACTTTTAGATGCTGCTTTGGCTGCGTCCCACAGATGCCACCACTGTAAATACAGTGCGCCTTACAAGTCTCAGCTGACCAGGCATATGCGGAAACATACGGGTGAGAAACCCTTCAAGTGCGACCAGTGTGACTATTCTGCTGCACTGAAAGGCAGTTTAATCAACCATATGAGACAGCATACAGGTGAGAGACCCTACAAATGTGACCAGTGCGACTATTCTGCTGCACAGAAAGGCAATCTAGATAACCATATGAGAAAACATACAGGCGAGAAACCATTCAAGTGTGGCCAGTGTGACTATTCGGCTGCACATCAAAGCAGTTTAGACTACCATATTATGAGCAAGCATACAGGTGAGAGACCCTACAAATGTAACCAGTGTGACTTTTCTACTGCACAAAAAGGCAATCTAGATCTCCATATGAGAAAACATACAGGTGAGAAACCCTACAAATGTGACCAGTGTGACTATTCGGCTGCACAGAAAGGACATCTAGATCACCATATGAGAAAGCATACAGGCGAGAAACCATTCAAGTGTGACCAGTGTGACTATTCGGCTGCACAGAAATGCAATTTAGACCAGCACATGAGAAAACATACAGGTGAGAAACCCTACAAATGTGACCTGTGTGACTATTCGGCTGCAAAGAAAGGCAGTCTAGATCATCATATTATGAGAAAGCATACAGGTGAGAGACCCTACAAATGTGAGCAGTGTGACTATTCTACTGTACGGAAATCTGATGTGGACCACCACATGGCTAAGCACACTGGCGAAAAACCCTACATGTGTGGTGAATGCGGGTACAGGACAGAATACAGGCGCTGCCTGACCCGACATATGAGAGCACATACAGGGGAAAATCCCTACAAATGCCATTTGTGCAGCTTTTCTGCTAAGCAAAAAAATGCTCTGACCATACACATGGCTCGACACACTGATGAAAAGTCCTACATGTGTGGGGACCCTATATGACAAACCATACAGACGAGAAGACCTACAATTAGTACAAATGTTTCTCCCGCACAGAAATGTAATTTAGACCAACACATGGCTTTACTGGTACACTGGTGAAAATCCCTGCATCTGTGGAGAGTGCGGATACAGAACTGATGAAAGATCTAACCTATCTCGACATATAAGAAGACATTCAGGTGAAAAACTCTACAAATGTGACATATGGGATCATTCTACTTGTTTCGAAGAGTAAAGATACATGTAAATAAGATATTTAGTGGTAGTGTAGTTGTTTGTTTTCTCTAATCGTTTACTTGCAACATCACATGTAATTTCATTTTACCTTTAGTCTTCGTACTATTGTTTTTATCTATGTAACACGTCTTGTTTTGTTATTCATGTAGTGGGCCCCACGTGAGAAAGAACATGCTAGTAAATATCAATTTAACCTTGTCCATACTGACTCAAAAATTAATACACACGTTTGTACAAATAGACAGTCTGGGAGTTTTATTACTTTATGTATGTATGGGGTCAATTCACCCCTCTACTAGACTAGCTGCTGGGACGGTCTTATACGTCTTCAGTGTTTTATCCAGAGTACACCACCTTTATAAAGTTTTATTAACATCAGTGCTACACAAAAGGGCTACACAAAATCATAAACAAATCAGTGCTACACAAAAATGCTACACAAAATCATAAACAAAACAGTGCTACACAAAATCATAAACAAATAAGTGCTACACAAAAATGCTACACAAAATCATAAACAAATCAGTGCTACACAAAAATGCTACACAGCATCATAAACAAATCAGTGCTACACAAAATCATAAACAAATCAGTGCTACACAAAAATGCTACACAAAATAATAAACAAATCAGTGCTACACAAAACCATAAATCAGTGCCACACAAAAATGCTACACAAAATCATAAACAAATCAGTGCTACACAAAAATGCTACACAGCATCATAAACAAATCAGTGCTACACAAAATCATAAACAAATCAGTGCTACACAAAAATGCTACACAAAATCATAAACAAATCAGTGCTACACAAAACCATAAATCAGTGCTACACAAAAATGCTACACAAAATCATAATCACGACATGGAATGCACTACCGCAACACCTTATGGAATCTAAGACTACAGATACCTTCAAAGTTGGGGTAGCCAAGTACTATGGTTACCCAGGCTTCATCCAGCTGTAAGGGTAGGGGCCTATATCTAGTATGACAATATGTACAGTATCACTTGTTCGTTTATTTATGCACCACTTTTTTTCTATTTTGTTGACGGCTTGCACCACCACCACCGGCCACACTTGGGTAAGGCCTCTGACCATAAGTAAGTCCTGGACATTATGCCCCACGCGGGGTTTTGTCCAGTATCATAAGAAGAAGAAGAAGACATGTACAAATTTCGTGGCAAACCTTAGCATGTTGAAGGTTACGGAATAACACGTGACACTATAATGACGGTTGGTTACAGAAACACGACATGCTAAAAATCACATAGTCCTATACTACTGTCGGATATTCCTGGTTTAGTGGGGTAATTGGGTAAACAAACTTTGACCTTTCACCACCGGAAGTGCTGGTCCGTGATACTCCGCCATTTTCGCCATATCGGCTGGAAGACAGACTACTTTCCGGACGATTCTCCGCCTTGTCGACTCAGAAATAAGAGAAGCACACGGGTAAGCCATTCTTTGTCATCAACACGCACTGGTCGATGTTATTATGATAGTTAGAGAGCATCATCACAAGGATACGAACGATGATTGTGAATAATTTGTACAAAGGTTTTGGATGGGGGAGGGGGGCATGAGGGCCTATACTTAACTTAAAAAAATGGGGATAATGGCAGAGAGAGGCCTTTAACAAATCTCACCTACCTGGTTTCAGAACATGAAAAACTCACATTGGCATGGTTGTCCTGCCTCTAAAGTGTAATTTGAGCACTAAAACAGCACGTGAAACGGGATCAAAACAACAAGACTGTATATATTTCAACTTCAGTTCATGCCACATTTCAGTGGGTTCTTTTGTTTGATTTCTGTATTATGTTTTGATGCTAAGACAGGCCTAAGACAGTTAAACTTCGGACACTTATGTTCTCTTTTGACTGTTATCGTTTATTTACGATCAGCAACACATTGATATGCAAATTCCACTTTTCGATTTTTAGTAGCTATAATTGTTATCATTATTATTATTGTATCAAGTTATCTTGAGTTGTTTGTATTGTAAATAGTTGACGACTTACGAACGAACGTTTAGTTATATTTAAGTTGACCTTTGATTTCATTTTGATTAGTTGTTGTAATGTTGTGTTATTTTATTTTATGCTGGGGTATTTTATTTTATGTTGTACTTGCCTGGTTTGATAAATAAAAATGAAACTGAAGTGGTGGCCTTGTCACCACTCAAAGAGTAAAGAACATCAAAACACCTGACTTCTAGAACATACTGCAACCACAAACATTGCTAAAAGTCTGTTGTGTGTTCAAATACAATTCAATCTCTACAACTGGATAAAAACGGATATTTATTTCCGGACGTTTCAAGTGACATCCATCACTCTTCTTCAGCTTTGAAAGAATGAACTAGTCAGAACAATTCAATACCAGTACAGCTAACTAGAAAAACTGGTTTAACCACTAAATCGTTAGGATCGTATGCAAAAGGTTACACAAATGCAAATCAAGTTAGCATACTTCCTATATGGTCAGACAACACCATAGGAAAAACTATTGTCCTTTGTGTTGCAAGGCGGGGTCCCATGTACTGGAAAGTTCTACGTGGAGTCCTCGAGCCATGACTAGCTTCAAAGGCAGAATTTGCCAAAAGAACGAGAATTACTGGAGTTTTTGCAATAAATTTCCGATGAATGAACCTTCCACGTGTTTGTCCTTTAATCTGGGGTCACAGTTCACACAGGCAGACGTAGATGGCAGAAGAGTATCCACTTGCTGTAGCCCGGCAGTGTTGTTTGTGGGGAGACGCAGGCCAAGCCTTGGCACATTGAAATGTGTACATAAAGGCACAGAAAGACAGTGCCAATAACTCAACTTTCTGACATTACTGGCATACAAACTTACCCTCATATGAAAGCCCATCATCTCAGCTGTGATAAAATCCCACTGTCATTAGAAATCATACGGCATAATTTGCAGAAAAATACGCCCAAACCCTACCACCCCCTCAAACTCATAACAACCAAGGAAACAGACCCTTACACAACCAGGAAATAGTCCCAACTTCATATCCCCTGATAACCACAAAAACTCAGCTTTTGGGCCATAATCAGAAGGTAGAAACCCTCCCCAGTCACATTGACCTCAAAACTGCCAGAATTTCTACCCATTTTTCCAAGAAAAAAAATCTTAAAGTTTTAGGCCCTGAACTACATTCGACCACCATCAATTTGCATGCCGAATCGCTGGCGGATCCCCTTCACAGAGCGAACGTTGAGAATTAAACAATAAAACTACCATCATACAATGGGGACAAGAGTTGTGATATAGTATCCCAGATATGAAGGAATTTGAATGATTTACGACCCCGTGGCACACACTTATATGACAGGTGTAGTGGCATCTACCACAGGCCAGGAGGGCTAGGAAACAGTGAATATACTAGCAGAAGCTGACCTGCTGTTATCAAGCATTGTGGTAGAAATAGGGCTAGAATTGCCAAAAGCTGTCCATCCTGACACACGGTAACTGTTTCTGCAGTGATAGAGCCCAGAAATTTGTTCTTGAAATGATCCCTTTTTTGTTTTTAGGCACTTTTAAAGAAGGTGTGTGCAGCGCAACATGCTAAAAGTAGATCAAAGCTCATTTCACTTCATACACACACCATTTTCTTTCATTTTTTGCTGAAATGTGGCCCTGACAGGCACTAGTATGATGCCACGACACTTCTGTCTTGCTCAGATCCCAAGAAATAGCATGTTTGAAGTAAAATAAACAGTCTAAGCCTTCCTTTCCCAGCCCCTCCCCTCCCCTGCTGGGAAGTACACCTGGTGACACATGGACACACCCCCCACCAGTACCTGGCTATGTTTCATATAACAATGCATAACAATAAACTGATATAACAATAAACTGAGAGTGAAAGGGCAGACATTCACATGCAAAAATTGACATGCAAATCAAATACCTGAAATCACACATTGCTGGCGACAATCAGTCAGAAAAGATAGCTTTCAGAGAGGAAGGTCACATAGCACTGTCAGGACAAGCCATCACCATGCCACGTAGAAAGCTAAGACATGACGGCCAGTTCAAGGCCAAAAACAGGCCATGGAACAAGGGATTGAAGTTTAGAGAACACAAGGGTACACGTCCCACCTACCCACGACCTACCGAGGATGATTTCGCACTGCTTGAGGAGAGAGACAGGCAGGGTAATGCCAACATTTGCAAGAGAGATGTCATCCGAGAGGAGAGAAGGCCCATGCTGCTCCGTCCTACTCCTAGCCAGGCAACTTGCGGTCAGATGAGCCCCTACTTGGAGGATGGTCCAGGAGAAGATGGAGATCAGGTACTGGGATATAGGATCTGGCATGCAGGGCTAGCTGTACAGGCATGTGCGAAGGCACAGAGAGAGCATGACAGCCAAGAGGGGGTACTCTGCAAGGAGCTGGTCAGGGCGTCTTCCACTGGTGAGGGTAAGAAAGGGCTCGCTACATCACAGACTCTAGTGTGTGATGGATGCGGGTACAAATCAGCCAAGGAGAACTTCTACGAGGAAGTTGCCAGAGATGGGCCAGGGGGCAGAGCAGCCGTTCCTAACGCAGCCCTTCAAATTGCGCTAGCTGACAACCCCATGGGCGTGACTGCATTCAGGGAGATGGCAGCAGCTATGGACCTGCCCGTCCCCTCCGAGGCAAGCTTGCAGGAGGGGGCTAACCGGTACAGCGATCTTATGACAGCCGTGAACGCCAACGACATGAAACGCTGGGCAAAGGTGGTGAAGCGCATAAATGTGCTAAAGGGGAACGAGGCTGACAGTCCGATAACAGGGCAAGCAGACACAAGGTACCAGAGCAGGCTGGGCAGTGGATGGGGGAAGAAGCCGGGACAGCCCAGCAGTTCTGCGGCTACCCTGTTTGCAGAGGGGGTGACCACCCAGGGGAAAATCCTTGCTGCTGACCTACGAAACAAGCTGTGCGCCTACTGCTTGTGGCACAAAAGTCGCAGCAAGGATGTTCCCCCCCATGACTGTACAGCAAACATCAGTCAAGATGCTGTCATTGGGGATGAGGAAGCTGGTGGGATGAACATTGCTGAAGATCTCCTTTCTGGGGAGACAAAGACCACTCTGAGTCACTTGACAACAGACGGTGATGGCAAGACTGCAGGTGGAGTGATGAAAGTGATGGCAGACAAGGCGGGACAGAGAACCAAGCCTCTGATGGACAGGGTACACCTGAACAAGTCCATCAGGGGCAAGGTGTCGCGTAAAACCACTTGGTCCAAGGGCATGTTTCCGGGACGCACACAGGCTGCCAAGAACAAAGTCAAGTACCGCTTTGCAGTGGAGGTAGCTAGGCGTCTGGAAGCAGAACACAGCAAGGGCCTAGAACGGTTTGGAACCCGCAGGAGAGTGGAAATGGAGCGTGCCATGGAGAGGGCCATGGAAGCCATCCCGAGCTGCTACGGGGGAGATCACTCACTATGCAAGACCCACTCCCTTGTATGCAGGCACCCCAAAACTTGGAAGCCCTCTAGCCTGTCTAAGCCCACCCGTGGCAACATCAAGCTCAATGCTAGTGACAGAAAGGAACTACACGCCATCATGCAGCACAGGCTGGGGAAGACAGGCTTGGAGAAGACCAGGAAAGGAACCAACAGCAACAAGTGTGAGTCTGTGAACAGAAGAATTTCAAAAAGCCAGCCAAAAAACCTTACCCGGAGTCGTACTCTTGCAGGCAGGCTGGCTTCAGCTATCCACTCCTCCAACAACGGCGTGGGTCTGTCGATCGCAATGAAGCGGTACGCAGCAGGGATTCCGCTGTCAAAGCACTCTCCGACTGTCCGAGTCCTGCAAAAGATGATGAAAAGGCAGCGCTATAAGAGAGCCTACAAGAAGGAGGAGGGAACCAAGACACGCGCCAGGATGAACGTGGTGAAAAAGTTCAATGCCTATGACGAGACGAGAGAACAGGGCACGTACAAATCTACAGAGGAGGATGCAGGGAAAGGAAGACGAAGATCAGCGAGGAGGAGAGTGCCACGGGTCAACACAGATCACATGTACAACCGACCCGCAGAGACTGAACCAGAGAGAGACTGGACATCATCAGATGAAGATTGATAAGGACACTGACCTTTGACAAACTGTGACACTTGAGCACCCGTTATAAGATACAGTTAGGATAGCCCTTGTGAGTAAGACAGTCACCGTAAGACCGGCATCTTTGCCTGTTGTTGTTTATGTATTGGGGCTCTAGAGATAGATGATCCGGCTGCACACATGTTGGGACATGGCAGAGATGACTTACGTGGTAGCCAGGTAGTCCTATGTCCACGCGTTGATTGTACACCATAAAAGCACATCTATGTACATGCATCTTTTTTCTTCTCTCTAGAATCACCCCTGGTAGCCAGGTAACCCAAATTACACCGTATTGAATGCGATTAGTTTCTGTGACGGTCGTTTTCCCCCCCATCCACTCAAGACACGACTTTTTGAAGGGATGAGGCCTGATATTTGACTCTATTTTGTGTCTATACTCTGCACACCACATGTGAAGAGCCATGACTAGCTTCAAAGGCAGAATTTGCCAAAAGAACGAGAATTACTGGAGTTTTTGCAATAAATTTCCGATGAATGAACCTTCCACGTGTTTGTCCTTTAATCTGGGGTCACAGTTCACACAGGCAGACGTAAACAACAGCTAGGAAGGGTATGAATGGGGGAGGGGGCGTGGCACTTCAGGGGAGACGCAGGCCAAGCCTTGGCACATTGAAATGTGTACATAAAGGCACAGAAAGACAGTGCCAATAACTCAACTTTCTGACATTACTGGCATACAAACTTACCCTCATATGAAAGCCCATCATCTCAGCTGTGATAAAATCCCACTGTCATTAGAAATCATACGGCATAATTTGCAGAAAAATACGCCCAAACCCTACCACCCCCTCAAACTCATAACAACCAAGGAAACAGACCCTTACACAACCAGGAAATAGTCCCAACTTCATATCCCCTGATAACCACAAAAACTCAGCTTTTGGGCCATAATCAGAAGGTAGAAACCCTCCCCAGTCACATTGACCTCAAAACTGCCAGAATTTCTACCCATTTTTCCAAGAAAAAAAATCTTAAAGTTTTAGGCCCTGAACTACATTCGACCACCATCAATTTGCATGCCGAATCGCTGGCGGATCCCCTTCACAGAGCGAACGTTGAGAATTAAACAATAAAACTACCATCATACAATGGGGACAAGAGTTGTGATATAGTATCCCAGATATGAAGGAATTTGAATGATTTACGACCCCGTGGCACACACTTATATGACAGGTGTAGTGGCATCTACCACAGGCCAGGAGGGCTAGGAAACAGTGAATATACTAGCAGAAGCTGACCTGCTGTTATCAAGCATTGTGGTAGAAATAGGGCTAGAATTGCCAAAAGCTGTCCATCCTGACACACGGTAACTGTTTCTGCAGTGATAGAGCCCAGAAATTTGTTCTTGAAATGATCCCTTTTTTTGTTTTTAGGCACTTTTAAAGAAGGTGTGTGCAGCGCAACATGCTAAAAGTAGATCAAAGCTCATTTCACTTCATACACACACCATTTTCTTTCATTTTTTGCTGAAATGTGGCCCTGACAGGCACTAGTATGATGCCACGACACTTCTGTCTTGCTCAGATCCCAAGAAATAGCATGTTTGAAGTAAAATAAACAGTCTAAGCCTTCCTTTCCCAGCCCCTCCCCTCCCCTGCTGGGAAGTACACCTGGTGACACATGGACACACCCCCCACCAGTACCTGGCTATGTTTCATATAACAATGCATAACAATAAACTGATATAACAATAAACTGAGAGTGAAAGGGCAGACATTCACATGCAAAAATTGACATGCAAATCAAATACCTGAAATCACACATTGCTGGCGACAATCAGTCAGAAAAGATAGCTTTCAGAGAGGAAGGTCACATAGCACTGTCAGGACAAGCCATCACCATGCCACGTAGAAAGCTAAGACATGACGGCCAGTTCAAGGCCAAAAACAGGCCATGGAACAAGGGATTGAAGTTTAGAGAACACAAGGGTACACGTCCCACCTACCCACGACCTACCGAGGATGATTTCGCACTGCTTGAGGAGAGAGACAGGCAGGGTAATGCCAACATTTGCAAGAGAGATGTCATCCGAGAGGAGAGAAGGCCCATGCTGCTCCGTCCTACTCCTAGCCAGGCAACTTGCGGTCAGATGAGCCCCTACTTGGAGGATGGTCCAGGAGAAGATGGTGATCAGGTACTGGGATATAGGATCTGGCATGCAGGGCTAGCTGTACAGGCATGTGCGAAGGCACAGAGAGAGCATGACAGCCAAGAGGGGGTACTCTGCAAGGAGCTGGTCAGGGCGTCTTCCACTGGTGAGGGTAAGAAAGGGCTCGCTACATCACAGACTCTAGTGTGTGATGGATGCGGGTACAAATCAGCCAAGGAGAACTTCTACGAGGAAGTTGCCAGAGATGGGCCAGGGGGCAGAGCAGCCGTTCCTAACGCAGCCCTTCAAATTGCGCTAGCTGACAACCCCATGGGCGTGACTGCATTCAGGGAGATGGCAGCAGCTATGGACCTGCCCGTCCCCTCCGAGGCAAGCTTGCAGGAGGGGGCTAACCGGTACAGCGATCTTATGACAGCCGTGAACGCCAACGACATGAAACGCTGGGCAAAGGTGGTGAAGCGCATAAATGTGCTAAAGGGGAACGAGGCTGACAGTCCGATAACAGGGCAAGCAGACACAAGGTACCAGAGCAGGCTGGGCAGTGGATGGGGGAAGAAGCCGGGACAGCCCAGCAGTTCTGCGGCTACCCTGTTTGCAGAGGGGGTGACCACCCAGGGGAAAATCCTTGCTGCTGACCTACGAAACAAGCTGTGCGCCTACTGCTTGTGGCACAAAAGTCGCAGCAAGGATGTTCCCCCCCATGACTGTACAGCAAACATCAGTCAAGATGCTGTCATTGGGGATGAGGAAGCTGGTGGGATGAACATTGCTGAAGATCTCCTTTCTGGGGAGACAAAGACCACTCTGAGTCACTTGACAACAGACGGTGATGGCAAGACTGCAGGTGGAGTGATGAAAGTGATGGCAGACAAGGCGGGACAGAGAACCAAGCCTCTGATGGACAGGGTACACCTGAACAAGTCCATCAGGGGCAAGGTGTCGCGTAAAACCACTTGGTCCAAGGGCATGTTTCCGGGACGCACACAGGCTGCCAAGAACAAAGTCAAGTACCGCTTTGCAGTGGAGGTAGCTAGGCGTCTGGAAGCAGAACACAGCAAGGGCCTAGAACGGTTTGGAACCCGCAGGAGAGTGGAAATGGAGCGTGCCATGGAGAGGGCCATGGAAGCCATCCCGAGCTGCTACGGGGGAGATCACTCACTATGCAAGACCCACTCCCTTGTATGCAGGCACCCCAAAACTTGGAAGCCCTCTAGCCTGTCTAAGCCCACCCGTGGCAACATCAAGCTCAATGCTAGTGACAGAAAGGAACTACACGCCATCATGCAGCACAGGCTGGGGAAGACAGGCTTGGAGAAGACCAGGAAAGGAACCAACAGCAACAAGTGTGAGTCTGTGAACAGAAGAATTTCAAAAAGCCAGCCAAAAAACCTTACCCGGAGTCGTACTCTTGCAGGCAGGCTGGCTTCAGCTATCCACTCCTCCAACAACGGCGTGGGTCTGTCGATCGCAATGAAGCGGTACGCAGCAGGGATTCCGCTGTCAAAGCACTCTCCGACTGTCCGAGTCCTGCAAAAGATGATGAAAAGGCAGCGCTATAAGAGAGCCTACAAGAAGGAGGAGGGAACCAAGACACGCGCCAGGATGAACGTGGTGAAAAAGTTCAATGCCTATGACGAGACGAGAGAACAGGGCACGTACAAATCTACAGAGGAGGATGCAGGGAAAGGAAGACGAAGATCAGCGAGGAGGAGAGTGCCACGGGTCAACACAGATCACATGTACAACCGACCCGCAGAGACTGAACCAGAGAGAGACTGGACATCATCAGATGAAGATTGATAAGGACACTGACCTTTGACAAACTGTGACACTTGAGCACCCGTTATAAGATACAGTTAGGATAGCCCTTGTGAGTAAGACAGTCACCGTAAGACCGGCATCTTTGCCTGTTGTTGTTTATGTATTGGGGCTCTAGAGATAGATGATCCGGCTGCACACATGTTGGGACATGGCAGAGATGACTTACGTGGTAGCCAGGTAGTCCTATGTCCACGCGTTGATTGTACACCATAAAAGCACATCTATGTACATGCATCTTTTTTCTTCTCTCTAGAATCACCCCTGGTAGCCAGGTAACCCAAATTACACCGTATTGAATGCGATTAGTTTCTGTGACGGTCGTTTTCCCCCCCATCCACTCAAGACACGACTTTTTGAAGGGATGAGGCCTGATATTTGACTCTATTTTGTGTCTATACTCTGCACACCACATGTGAAGAGCCATGACTAGCTTCAAAGGCAGAATTTGCCAAAAGAACGAGAATTACTGGAGTTTTTGCAATAAATTTCCGATGAATGAACCTTCCACGTGTTTGTCCTTTAATCTGGGGTCACAGTTCACACAGGCAGACGTAAACAACAGCTAGGAAGGGTATGAATGGGGGAGGGGGCGTGGCACTTCAGGGGAGACGCAGGCCAAGCCTTGGCACATTGAAATGTGTACATAAAGGCACAGAAAGACAGTGCCAATAACTCAACTTTCTGACATTACTGGCATACAAACTTACCCTCATATGAAAGCCCATCATCTCAGCTGTGATAAAATCCCACTGTCATTAGAAATCATACGGCATAATTGCAGAAAAATACGCCCAAACCCTACCACCCCCTCAAACTCATAACAACCAAGGAAACAGACCCTTACACAACCAGGAAATAGTCCCAACTTCATATCCCCTGATAACCACAAAAACTCAGCTTTTGGGCCATAATCAGAAGGTAGAACCCTCCCCAGTCACATTGACCTCAAAACTGCCAGAATTTCTACCCATTTTTCCAAGAAAAAAAATCTTAAAGTTTTAGGCCCTGAACTACATTCGACCACCATCAATTTGCATGCCGAATCGCTGGCGGATCCCCTTCACAGAGCGAACGTTGAGAATTAAACAATAAAACTACCATCATACAATGGGGACAAGAGTTGTGATATAGTATCCCAGATATGAAGGAATTTGAATGATTTACGACCCCGTGGCACACACTTATATGACAGGTGTAGTGGCATCTACCACAGGCCAGGAGGGCTAGGAAACAGTGAATATACTAGCAGAAGCTGACCTGCTGTTATCAAGCATTGTGGTAGAAATAGGGCTAGAATTGCCAAAAGCTGTCCATCCTGACACACGGTAACTGTTTCTGCAGTGATAGAGCCCAGAAATTTGTTCTTGAAATGATCCTTTTTTCGCGCCCTTTTGTTTCTGTCTCGGGTTCAATCCCGCCTTTTTCGTCCCTGACCAAAACCGCCTGCAGACGACAGGAGAGGTTACCGCGAGGACAAATTGAACGGAACCGCCAAACAAAACAGTCAGAACGCGCGGCTGCACACAGCAATGCATTTTGTACTGTGTCATTCACACAAAGCGTTGACAGAAATGGATCGGAAGAATCAGAAACTTTTCATAGAAAGATTGCTGACGCACGCAATTCCACTCCATGTTCAATTGCACATTTTATCGTCTGCATTTAAGGCATGAAAGCTTTGCTATATTCTGCTGTGATTGTGTGTACATTAATTATTCAGACTCGCGCGTTTGAAGTGTTCCTGAGAGCCAGCAAGCCGTCAGGGCCGGCTGGAGGGTTCCTCACGGTGTCAGGCTTACACAAGTTACTGTCAATGTCAGTGTCACCGCACGGGACTGGGGTATGAAAACTTTATGAAGAGGAATATGGAAGAAACTTCTGCTAAAACAAAGTAAACAATGGAGGCATTTTAAAATGTTTGTGTTTGAAGCTCGTTGTGACAGGTATTGAAGGTAACCAGTCAACCGTGCTGGCTATTTATCAAAAATTGCTAATGGCATAACTGTAGTGTTTGTAGTCTTGACGTTCGAAACTGACGTTACCCTGTACGTATTTATTAATGGTGGCTTGTTGGACGACGCTTTATCAGATCTATTAGTTGCACGTTACACGTAGCACAGCGCCGTATCCATGGTTACGGCGGACAATACCAACATTGGCGGTCACGCCTGGTGACAATGTCAACATGGCGGACCATAGAACACAGGTCAAAGTTCAGACCAGCATGCTTTGCGCACTGTTAGAGGAGTCGCAATGGAAAGCCCTGCCGTCCGTGATCTGAGGAACTTCCACGAAAGGTATTGAAATTGATTTAAAAAAAAAAAGACATTGATATTGAAATGAAGGAACACTGATTCTTTAAAGAATAGAACTACTTCGCAGAAGCTCACAGTCTTGCAATATAAAAAGGCCACTAATAGACAAAATGCTGTATTGTTATCATTTATTTATCTATTTATCTATTACAGCAAGGTTGACCCTTCAGTCGTGTGACTGACTTCCAAGGGAACCAACAAATGTATTTATGACCATCTGATGCTTTAAGAGAACGTCTAGTAAAACTGAATATCAAACACACGACATTCTCATATTTTTCTGTCACCACTGCACTTTCTCCGTCCGAATAATGAATGGTTAGTCCACAAGAACCAGCCAGGCGATAAGCCGCATGTCAGTCAACACGGCGCGACGGTCTCAATAATATCTGCTCTCCTCCGGGCTTAGCGGAGAGTTGTGCTTGGCAGGGTCTGCCGTCTGAAACTGGCAACAGGCTTGTTTTGTTTGGAAGAAAGGGGCAAGTGCAAGGAGAGGAATATATTGGGGAGGACATATCCAGGAGACCCTTACGACTTAGGGATGGAGCTAGTACTTTTCCGTCATTATGGCGCCATAACTTAGTAAGTGTCGGTTCCAATGATTGAGTGGTGAGTTGTGTTTGCCAGCATCTGTGGTCAAAAACTAGCAGCTGGTTCATGTATTCGGAAGAAAAAGACAAGTTCAAGTACAGAAATATGATTTGGGAGGAAATAAGTCATAACTTATCCACAAGTACCGTCCTGTTCTCACGATGTGAGAAAAGAACCGGCAGGGTGAAAGGTTGTGTGTCGGTCAGCATGGCGCCGTGGTTTTGATTATGTCGGTTTGATTCTCGGGCTGACTGGCGAGCTGTCTTTCTTTGGCAGGGTTTGTTGTCAGAATCTAGCATCAGGTTTATTTCATTTCACACGAGTTGGAAGAAAGTCAAGGACACGAACTGTAACGGCGTCGGGCGTGGCGTAACAGGTAGAGCGTTCGGCTCGGAACCTAGAGGTTCTGAGTTCCCCCACCGTGCCCGCCCCGCCCCGACGTTGTGCCCTTGGGAAAGGCACTTTACTAGCATCAGGTTTATTTCATTTCACGCGAGTTGGAAGAAAGTCAAGGACACGAACTGCAAGATGAGATTAGGTGTCGGTGAGGATGGACGCCCTCCAGCTGGCTTGTACGGTTTGGTCGTCTGCAGTCTGACGTGGCGTGTAACAGGTCTGAAGACAACAATGATGGAATAATGCTGACATCTAACTTCGCATGTAAAAAAACATGGCTAATACATAACATACTTAACAAAGGCTTGAAGCAAGCTTGTAAAATGTCGCCATTACGTGCGTAGTTGAGAAATCTGAATTTGACAATCACAGCTTAACGGCATGCGAACGGCTTGTG
>NC_049988.1:11472099-11531481 GCF_000003815.2 Branchiostoma floridae
GTAGTGTCTTGAGTGGATGGGGGGGAAATCGCCCGTCACAGAACCTAATCGCATTCAATACGGTGTAATTTGGGTTACCTGGCTACCAGGGGTGATTCTAGAGAGAAGAAAAAAGATGCATGTACATAGATGTGCTTTTATGGTGTACAATCAACGCGTGGACATAGGACTACCTGGCTATCACGTAAGTCATCTCTGCCATGTCCCAACATGTGTGCAGCCGGATCATCTATCTTTAGAGCCCCGATACATAATCCGCGGCAGGCAAAGATGCCGGTATTGCGAGTGACTGTGTTAATCTTGTGGGCTATAGTCAAAATTTCCCATCCCCCCCCCCCAAAAAAAAAAATTTCCCCCCAAAAAAAATTTGCCAAGCTTCCCAGAGACGCCGGTGAAGGAGGCTACTAGAGAGCGCGGTTGAGCGAGAAATATGTTCTGCTGCTTTTCTGTTGTATGTAGTCTGTGTAACACAAACTCCGCTGTCCAGGGCTGTAACTGGCCCCTCCCCGCGGAGTGCCGGCGGATGTTTGGCGGGCTGCTATAAGCGAGATTTAATCAGGCTATGTTGTATGCAATCTGGCAGAACATAAACAATAGCAAAATTGGCTACACTGTTTTACTAACGGATATAAAGACACCAATTAAGCTCAGTATGCTTATAGCTTGAGTATGGCACCACTGTGCATGTAGTTTCTCTTTTACAATAAAAATTAAACTCAAATCTTGCAATCTTCTCAATAGTAACGCTAGTTCACCTTTATCCGCGGGGTAACCTTTATCCGTTGCATATACAATCGGAGTATTTAGGGATATCAAGTTGACAGAAGAGTGTTTCAGACTGGAATGCTATGAAAATATTGCAATTTGAAACCAATGTCCGTCGACTAGATATCCATAAAATACCTCGCTTTTAAAAACAACGGATATAGGTTTCCAAGCGGAAAACTGGCGTTAACATTAAAGTTAGTTTTTCTTTAAAAGAACAACAGACAACCATGAAACGTAACATGTAATTCCCACTTTAATGATCAATGTTGTCACTATCACCTGGCTACTTAGCCAACAACATTAATAATTTCAACTTCTTCAATGCATTAATGTACAAAAGGAAGAATGTCATTGTCACTTCTCGGATATGAATTGACTATTTTACCACAAAAGTGTTGTGTAAAGAATTCCAATTCTACAAAGTTGCATCATAAATCTATTTTTAATCTCCTTCATACAACAAAATCAGCACCACGACGTTGTTTGCAGAGCATGATCTAAAATCACTTTATTGAAACTTCTGATTCAGATTTCTCCTTTCTCTCATCTAAAAGAGACTTTCAAAAAGTTTATGACTTCTACAAAATTATGTAGATTTGACAGCCACCAAATCTTTCAGTTGTTAGCTTTTTCATTGTGATAAATAAGGAGTGATTGTCAGCAAATTATGGGACAAAAACAGATGACAGGAACACTAAATCAGTACTTTAAGCTTGTGTATGGTTGTAATAAAAACCGTTGTTCCCAACAACTATCTACATGAAAAATATGCACTGCAAATTTCGGTGTAAGAAACAAATGTGTTTTTGGGGACTGCGGCATTTCAAATCATCGTTATGTAAATTATCAAAGATGTCTTCACTGGTAAGATTAATACAGAGTACTTTAAAGATAGCTATGGTAAATGTAACAGGGGTCTTATTTGGACAACTTGTACCAAGACATTTGACATTGTGTAACAACTTGGTTAGTTGATAAAATGAAATGGTAACATCACCTAGACATATTGATGTTGAATTGGTTGTCTCCAACTTGTAGGTCATTAATAGTATGAAGAAGAAAAAAAAACATTTAAGTAACATGTCCAACACATTCTTAATTGGTCAAATTCATATAGGCAACAATTTACGTATTGGAAAATAGTATATATACAAATCATGAGTACAGTGGCAAGCCTGGAGTGAAAACAAAACCATCTGATAGTTATAGATACTGCAAACCTGTGGCTTGTAATAATCATTACAGACAGTTTTGGGTAATCAAAAATACAAACTGTGTAATATGAAAAAAAATTGTTGCATTCAAACTGTCATATTTGTCATGGTTGGTTTGACAACATTTCCTTCGTTACATTCCTTACATGACCAATAGTTAGTCACTCTGACATAGTTTAACTTCCAACTCCGACATTACCAAACAAATACTTGTACCACATGTAAAATAGGTACCTATCTAACAAAGTCCATTTTCATTGGCTGAAAACACCAGAATTACCTTTAGGTTCTGTCCCTCTGCCAATTACAATATATATCCTCTTACAAACACCAGCCACTTTCACCTAAGTGCTACCATACTTTCAATCAATATGATTTCAACACTTACATTCAAAATCCCATTCTCTACAATTTCTTATGTACAATTGTCTCATAAAATTTCCTCAAAACAATACAAAAATATGGAAATCGGTCAATTGTTCAATAACACGTTTTACCTTAAAGTTTACCCCAAGTTTTTCTTCATTAGAATGAGACTTACAAATATCTACTGCTTCTCCAAATTCTTGTCATCAATAAGCACATGTGGAACGCCCAATGTCTTTACTATTTGCAGTCACCTCAAGAATTCATAGTATATAATATTTAATGAAAGTTCATCATTATCTATCACTTTTGCTCTTTCTTAGGCTGAGCTTTTGGTAAAGATATACATACTTTACCAGTACCACTGCTACTTCATACTTTGGAAAAAATTGTCCATTTCTTGGAAAATTGTCTCAAACACCTTAGCTATTTACACACTGTTTTCTCAGTTTATTTCTGAATACAAATCCTCACCCATCTTTCTATTCATGAATTCACAGTACTGTACTTACAAGAATTGCAGTTAACAACAAAAACTACAGCATACCAAAAAGGTACAAATTTGTTTGCCCTGTTTGTTGCCACGTTTGGAAGAATTACTTGCTGACACAAACTTGTGGTCTCTTCTGGTTAAATTTGAATGTTTTGAGGATGGCACTATAAATTTCATAGGCATAATTAGTGACCTTATGGAGGAAAATGTATCACAAATCTTAAAACCATTCTCAGTGCTAATTAAACGACATGTCTAAATGTTTGAATAAATTATCTAAACGTTTGACAAGAGTACGTAAGTGCCAAATCACAGTCATGACTTGGATTTTTATTGTGCCCCTCTTGATCATGATGTCTCTTTAGAGTTAACACGTGTTGCCTTATGAATTGAGATAACAAACAACATGTCAGCAAACTTACAAGCAATGCCAATGGATGAATAACAATACATCCTCGCCCCTGCATAAATGTAGCAGTCTGATAAAGGCTTCTAAATGATGTACGGGTGGCTGAAACCATTCCAAAAGAGGGGTGATTAGCGCATTACTTGTTCCCAGACAGATAAGTCTGTTCACTTCTCTTAGGAGGTGGTGGTGGCTTCTTCTTAATTGAAGGCTTGTTACTCGGGAGCCCTTCTAAGAACTCTGGAGGAGGTGGAGGAAGGTCAGGGGTTTTTGGAGTCAGTGCTTGTTGTTGTTGTTGCTGTGATTCGGCATCTGCAATCTTCTGCTGTTGTTTCTCCAGAGTCTTCCTCAGATCAGCTATCAGGGAGAGGGCTGGAGTTTTCCTACCTGCGGCCTGAGGTTGTTGCTGCTGTTGCTGCTGATATTGTTGTTGTTGTTGCTGATATTGTTGTTGCTGTTGTTGTTGTTGTTGTTCGGCGGTCAGTTTTGTGTCTTGACTTCTTTTAGGTGGTGGTGGCGGAGGTAGCTTTGTTTTCGCCATCCCCGCCGCCGGCTTGGCTGCGACAGGAGGCGGCTGTGCCTGGGGAGGTACGATGCCCATGGGAAGGGAACCAGCGTGCTTCGGTGCTAGCGGAGGCTGGGATCGCTGTGATGGCAGACTGGGGGTTCTCTGCACGCTGACCTGAACAATGGGTGGATGAGGAGCGCCCTCTTTCGGAGGCGGCGGGGGAGGTGGAAGATCTTGGAATCC
This sequence comes from Branchiostoma floridae, assembly GCF_000003815.2. Classification (NCBI taxonomy): domain Eukaryota; kingdom Metazoa; phylum Chordata; class Leptocardii; order Amphioxiformes; family Branchiostomatidae; genus Branchiostoma; species Branchiostoma floridae. The sequence continues at coordinate 11,476,098 of NC_049988.1, forward strand.
GTCGCTCTTTCTCAAGGAGTTTCTCTGCTGTATGATTGCCGTATTGATGATTGCCCTCTGTGGCTGTACGGTCGCCGCAGGGGAGGGGGGAGTGCCGGCTGATGGAACACCCAAGGAGGGAGGTCGTCCAGCTCCGGGAACGGCGGCATGCAACATGGGAGTGGCTGTTCCACCCTGGGGTACATATGCCTTGGGTTTAGCTGACGGGGACGACTGCTTGACCATGGGTTCGTACACCTGGGGCGCCATGACTTCATACACCTCCTGGGGGTCCTGTTGTTGTTGTTGTTGTTGTTGTTGTAGATGGAAGGGTGGTGGGATGGGTGGTCTCTGAACTGGGACAGAGTGGCTGGGCCCAACCGACCTGACTTGTTCCAGTTCTTTCATCAATGTGACCGCCTGTGTGTGGGACAACAAATCGTTTTAATATCTCACGTAGTAAAGTTCTTCAAATACAACCGAAATAGTACTCTCTTCCAATGTTTCAGTGTCTGTCAGACACCATCATTAAGGTTAATATCAGATTCTGATTCTACTACAACATAAGTGAAATTCTACCTACTCTAAAACAAGGACACATACAAAACTACACAAACCTAGGCTATATTACATCAGTTGCAAAGTCATGTTTGTTGTAAATATGAATGTTCAAAACACTAAGGAAACTAGATGTACTAGCATCTCAGAAAGTCAAGACATATGATATAACCATCCACATGTTATCTTTGCAATATAACAAAGAAGAACTTGCTGCCAAAAGGCACCCCCAGCAGGGAGAGGGTTAATCATTACCTGTTCTTTGGTAGAATGTGGGCGTGGCTGTCTGTCCCCGCTAGTTTTCCTCCCAGAATCCCTTGGAGGCAGGCTTAAGCGCTGGTGCTCGCCCCAGCTGCCCGTGCTGGAGATGGACAAGGTCGCTGACCTCCCGCCAGGGGACGTGGGCGACATCGGCTCCGACTGGAGGAAACATATTATACCACATTTGTAACCAACATTGACACAACCAGGGTACACTGAAAACATATCACCACATTTGTAACCAACATTGACACAGTTACATGAGTGCAAATGACATTCATACACCATTTAGACTGAAATACTAGAAGTCTGCTACCATGCTTCCCGATCACCTATTGGATCAGTTAGTCATCACTCTTAGAAGGCAATTCAGCTGGTCTCGATCATGATGGTTCTGACCTGAGAATAGATGCTGTTACAGTTACAATGTAACCCATAACCTTGGACTGGCCTTCAGGTCACACCTTGAAATGAACGTCAGGTCTTGTTATGAGATGACCATTAAGTAAAAAAAAAGTGAGGGGTGAAACCAACCTTGGCCTGGATGGCATGTTTGGTTTCTCCTTTCTTCCATGCCTCTGAGAAGGCATCCCCAACACTCCGCCTCCCCGTCTTCTGCTCTCCTGCAAAACCTGCAAAATGTTTTAAAAAAACTCAATAGATATGTTGTACATGCATCAAGGAAACTGATCAAGCCAGACCGAAACTAGCAAAGGACATTGAAAATTAGGTGCACATTCTTCATACCATCCTTTTTCCTTTAAATATACAACGCTTCTACGCAGTAAATTCGAAGAGTTGCATGCTACAGGTGGCCAGAGTACCATCCTCCATAGTGACCACGGTTGGCAAGCAAAAGGATTGAGCCAGCGGTCACTACGTAGGATGGTATTCAGGCTATGCTACAGGACAAAATGCAGAAAAGATTACTAGTAATCATTTTGCTGCAGCACTGTCCTGTGCTGATAGATGGCGCTGTAACCAGTGTACCCACCTTGGGAAGACAGAGTGGAGCTGCTGACACTGCTGCTGGAGCTGCCGGTGGACTGCAGACTGATGCTGGAGCCCATGGCAGAGTCGTTGGTCGCAGAGCGCTGGATGGTGGCCGTGGTGCCGCTCGGCGGCAACGCTCTCGAAATGTCCTGCTGCATTTCTTGGTAGTTCTGGTACAACTGGTCTCCGTACTGGAAAAAAAGAATCATTTAGTTTTAATCCTGTTTTTCTTCATAATTGTTGGTACAATACATACAAGGTTTCATGACACTGACTGCCACTTCATTCCTACAGTGTGCTTCAAGGCACCATACTAGGACCTACATGTACTTACAGGTGAAGGAATAGATAGGAAAGTTGATAGTTTATTACTAGTATTACTCATTTACTGGTATCATTTTTACCTTTGCCAGAAGGTTATGTTTTGAGCCTGTTCGTCTGTCATTGTCATTGTCATTGTCATCATTATCATTGTTCTAGACACTCCATATACCTTGGCCATCCTGATGCCCATGACCCAGTGCCACATGTCCCTGTCCTCTTCACAGCAGAAGTATTTGATGTACTTCGACTTGGCCTGGATCTGAGGGTGCTAAAAGAAGAGAAGAAAATGTAATACACTGTACAGCACAATGGATGTTTAGAAGCAGAACAGCAAAAATATAAAAAGTTTGGTCATTTTCACAAAGTTTTTGATATCAGTTTGGTAGGAAGAGACAAAAGCTTTAATGACTAAGATAAGATAAGCCATCAAAGTTTTGACTTCCAGAGTTTTATCCCACCCCCGATTTTCAATGAAACAACCCGGATATCACACTGATGTCAGAAGACGAGGATCATAAGATTGCCTCCACAGGGGTGGTCAGGATATATCGTGTTGGTGAGAGGAAAGACTGATAAGACATCAATAAGGAACAGGAAGAGGAGAATCACTGACATCCGGTAAAATATCCAAGCGGTATCCTCTTAGGGACAGTAATAAAACATGGATGTCCTGTCTATAATTTGTTTGGGTCTCAGATAAGAGCTTCCATCAAATGTGAGCAAAATTTGAGGGAATGCAAGTTTATACAAGCCACTGCCAAACAAAAGTTCTCTCAAATGTTTTCTATGATCCCTATTGTTGATCCTGTTATAAATGTGACTTCTTAACAGAAGACAAGGAATCTAAATCTATACTGTACAGTTCAAGTCTTTACCTTCAGTGCAAAGCAGAATTCAGTTGGTGCCTTGTACTTCTTCTTGAAGTTGAGGCCATAGTAGACATTGACATGGTCAAACTGCACAAGGCAAGATAGGTCTCGAGACGACTGTTCAAACAGATAGAGAGACATGATTACAAATACAACATACTGCAATGCGAAATAAATATCTCTGCCACATTAAAGAATTCAAACAATTTTGATGAAAAGTATTGTTTTGTTCCTTATACTGAAGTTCTCACAAGTGCTACTTTTACAAGACTAACATACTCCTAATACAAACACATCTTGTGTTGTACGTTACTCTTCAGTATACCCTTGTTACGCCATGAGGTGGTTTAACTGGCATGCAATTAAAAAAACATTGTTGGTTGATGACAAGGAAAGTAAAGTATCATTTCTAAAAACAGAAAAAAAGAATATCTAACTTCTACTACAAGTTTATCAGATTACACTTGAGAAGAAAACACCTGACAAAACTAGAAAGGCCGACATTTGCTTGGGTGCAAATACAGCATATTTCAGCCATACCCATTCCCACGCAACATTGGACTGTTCCAAGTCACTCCTGCGCAAAAAATGCAATATTTTAACTGTAAGTTATCTCCAAAAGAGAACTAATATTGTGAATTGACTCCAGGTCAAAACAGAGCTTGCCCAATATGCCCCGGGCCCATATGGAAGAATATAATCTTCCACAGGAGCGCCTATGCATAACTGATTGGTTCTTAGAATTGCGGCAGCTCCTATTTTTCCGAGAGTGAAAAAAACGCATCTTCCATTAAGAAGATTTTCATCATGAAATTACATGACGCCATTCAACAATTTCCATTTCGATAACTAGGTCTAAGTACCGTCATAATCTCCTTGTGATGTGGGTACATTTATTATTGCAGTGAACTTTTTTTTAAGCAAGTATGGCATACGTTTTAATAATTGTCAAGCAGGTACAGGTACTGTGTAGTAGGAGTGTTGTTTTTTTTTTAAACTAAAAACTTCAATCTTCTTCTTGTTTTGTATGAGCCATTGCATAAACGGAGACGTCTCGAATTTTTACAAGAATTTTACCACTCTGTCGCTTCATTTCTTTTCTGAAAAATCCCAGGACCAACAAGTTAATTTGATTTGGCTTTATCTATATATTTCATTTTCCTTCGAATTCTTTGTTAAGTATATGCCCCTGCATACCACTGTTAAATTGTTTTACTTTGTATGCAATCCGCTGAGCCATCGGACGTAATCTTGTCTGAGTGTTATAATTTCCTGCTCGTAGCGTGCGAGACCTGGAGGATAGGTGTTTCTACCTTGTTCGGGGGTTTCTTTTCGGAGGTCAGTTGTGATACTCTGGTACTGAGAGTGTTTTATTGGGCTCAAACTCTGGCAGTTTAAAGTTACTTACAATTTGAATGTACAAAGTTTACGTCAAAAAAGAACAACAACAATACTAGAAGTACCTACATTTGTTCGGGAAAAATACATCCATTCTCGCCACTGTCAAACTTACGTATCAAAACTAAACGCAAACTGTCCAAATCTGCCGAAAATGATTGATAGTGCCGTGCGGAATGTTGGTAAAGTCATCGACACTAACGTTCAATGCACACGTACCGTCCGCTACCGCTCAAATGACCCTCTCTGAACTCCAAATCCTCGCAAACTACAATTTCAAACCGGGCACAGGGTACCATATGGCCACTGTAAGGCTGTAATATGCATCTGTTTGTGTATATACGGGATTGCAAGGCCCCGCTTATGAATATTAACTAGCATTCGCCTTTCTCGTCACTGATTGGCTGGCGTCCATAAAGTAATTAACTCTCGCTCTCCCCAGACCGCTGGCACCTGGCACGTGTGGGCTCTGGGGTCACTGGAGTTCACGGGAGAAGACCGAAAGAAAACCAATTTTCCCTCAGAAAAGTGCAGAAATTAATAATTTGAAATTGGTTTATGCAAAAAAAATTACTTGGATCATTTTAACAACTATCTAATGCCTATCTACACCAAATTTAAGGTCATTCCATTGTAATTCAAGGGAACAGGGTGCCACAATATACCGTTTTGGTAAAAACATGACCTTTAAACTTCAATAAAATTATTTTAGAGGCAGATGTGAAAAAAATATGAAAAACACACCTCGGTATTGACCCACTCTACCCTTGTGCCAAATTTCAGGTCATTAGGTCACGGAACGACGGAGATGAATCGCTTTGAAAATTTGACAGGAGAAAGAAAGAAAGAAAGAAACATTACGAATACAATATATTTCACCATACCATATATGGTATGGCTGAAATATAATTAAAACCTTCCTTCTTTAGTAGTACACAAACATTGCAACTTTCATCAACATAGCAAAATGTTGTTATCCATTCTGACCTTAGTTTTGCCCTTGGGGTTGTAGTACAGTCCTGAGGCTCTCAGCATGAAGTAGTACTTCTTCCACGACTTCTTCCCATCAGACTTCAAATACATGATTCCTTCCAGTTCTGGGATGCCCTTACCAGAGGCAAGAAACTCCTGAAACAAAACCAATAAGAATAATGACATAAAATCTGTAAAACTGCCTCCTTTAACTCATCTTAGACTCCTTTTACTTGTCTTTTATTGGTCTATCAAGATATGGTGAGGTTCTTAAACATAAACTGCAGATAGTAGAGGTTTCTTTTACACAACCAGTTAATATTATTTGCTGATGTTTCAATGCCTGTCAGACATCTTCCTGAGAGCTTCTAACTGGAGTTCTGCTTCTATGTAGCCAATGTAGGTGGTGCTTTTGTCTAAACGTATGCGTAGCTACATATACATGTAGCATATATACCAGTTCTAAGCTCTCAGGAAGATGTCTGATAGGCATCAAAACATCACCAGGTTAACTGGTTGTGTATAAAGGAAATTCTACTTTCCTGTGACCTAACAACCTGATGAAATCATTTTGGGATAAACTGCAGATGTTTCTTAAGGTAAAACTGAAAACACACAGCTGAGTATTTGCACTTAAACTTTTGTTATCATTCTCATAGGAAACAGAAATGGTTCAGACAAACTTGGGGACCCTTTCACTGTGTAAAAAAACTACTAGTAATAGAGGTAATACTTAAGACGAAATGTTTAGCTCAACAGTTGATATCATTATGTAAATACCTTGTATTGTACTTTATATTGTACAGGGGTACAATACAAAGTACGAAGCCGAGCCGAGAGAGAGAGACATTGTGTAATTTTATGTATTATTGTACTTGACTTGTTATCTAATTTATCTGTATTTCTTTCCCAAGGCCAGCCCTTTGTAATAGCCACAGCTAGTTGGGTAACCTTGGCTGACTGTAATACTACCCAAACAAATAAATAAATAGATTCAAACACACACAAACCTCTAGAAGCTGATCTTTTCCCTGCTGGGCCAGCTCTACGGAAGCCTCGGACTCCGTCTCATCAATAAGGAAGAACTGTGGCTCCCTGAAGAACAGGTACTTGTCCCGCCTCTCCAGGAACAGGAGTTTGTTGTTGGTGTCTCGGGTCCAGTTCAGCAGCACCTGCACCAGGGGCTCATGGTCCTCAAGTACACGCTCTGGAACAAGGTAATACAAAAATCTGGTTAGCTTTATAATGGGGTACAACAAAATCTGGTTATTACTTAGTAACTGAAACCAGTACATCCGTGTTTTATTTCTTTGTGTTTACCTATTTTGCATAAACATGCACAGTATAGCATGTGGTGATTTGAGTACATACCCATGTAGAGATCTGGTATCTGTTCCACCAGCGTCCAGTCTGGACCAGGGTCGCAGTGGTTCTTGTCCACCAACTGGACGATGACATGATAACACTTCATGGTCTCATCGACCAGCAGGGTCTTGGAGTTCCCGTCATCCATGAAGACTTTCACTACAAGCTGTGGAAATACAAAAATTATCAGATATTAGAGGGGCTTGACCAGCAGAAAGAGAAGTAGACAGTAGCCATCCAAGCTTGGGACTTGTAACATCATGGGAGAAGCATAACTTAGTCTGTGTAACACAAACCCTTTCTATGCAGACTTCAAAAGGCCTTGCTGTGCCAAGTTTGAGGCTGAATGCCTGATAGAAGGTAGATCTGTTTATGTAATAAAAATAAAACATTTATGAGAAACCAGAATACTCTACCACTATGTAAAACTATTAGCTTGCCAGGCCATTGTGCCTAAATTGCTACTGTCAACCAAGTTTCACATATCCCAATGCCAGTTGATGATACTAGCATGAGTACATTACTTGTCCTTGACATTAGGATACACTGTAATTCCAATTTAGCTGTTTGTCATGATGGTATAATCTTAGTCCATCAAGGACTGGATTTTTCAAATGAAAAAACAGAGGTTTTTGTTATTCCAGAGCCCAACTCTATGTGGCAGAATTACTCTCCGAGCAGAGGTTAGGCTTTGGCTGCATTTTAATGTTTTTATAGGCGTTTTCATTAGGCATTCTCTTTTTTCCATTTTCTTTATATGTCTTGGCACTAGACATAAAGAAAATGGTACAAAATAGAAAGCCAGATAAAAATGCCTAAAAAAAAAAGAAAAAACATCTGGAGCCCAACCTCTACTTGGAGAGTACAGCAGAATGGCTCAGATGGTTGTTATGAATAATTACAGGCTGTATGGTTGTCATGATGACATAATTCTAAGTCTATCAAGGACTGGATGCTTCAAATCAAATGAAAGAAAAGAGGAGGTTTTTTTAAAAATCCAAAGCACAAGTCTACGCGGTAGAATGGCTGAGATGGCTGTTATGAATAATTACAGGCTGTACGGATGTCATGATGACATAATTCTAAGTCTATCAAGGACTGGATGCTTCAAATCAAATGAAAGAAAAGAAGAGTTTTTTTTTTAAATCCAAAGCCCAAGTCTACGCGGTAGAATGGCTGAGATGGTTGTTATGAATAATTACAGGCTGTATGGTTCAATCTAGGGAGTTCCACAGACTGATAAATGGGGTCATATCTGAAGGTCAGCCACACAAATTTGAGTCCCATATTTGGTACCAGGATTCCATCCAACCTTGTAATTGTGGCATACATTTCCCTATGAGTTTAATACATCCATGAATATAAAATCAAAATAGACATTAAAATCTGAGGTAACAAGTCTTCGGCTCTTTTTGTCTTGGGAGACAGTCGACAGCTTCAGTCTGGTAACAAGTAATTTGGAAGTAAAGCTGATAATATTTTTGTGGATTGTGCCAAGATCTGCAAGGGTAACTCAGCTCTGAATGCTGTTGAGTTAAAAATTCCTTGGAGAGACTATAAGTGGTTTGGGGGGACAAATTTTTACTCTTATCTTAATTCTAACATTGTCATGAAATTTGTGGGTGCCACCAGGCTAATACTGTGCCATGATGTAAAAATACTGTACAAGAACTGTATTTTGTGGAAAAGACAACAGCATGGCCAAGTATGAATCTTGCCACAAAAATGACACAATTTTGCAATAATTATATGTACAGATGTACTACAAACTGACCCCACATGAATGGATTGTGTTTCAATAATTGCAGGGAGATTTCCTCGGGGACCACCAAAATTACATCTCTAATCGTATATGTGCTCTTTAACGCATGATGGTTTATTTCATTATGCATCAAGTATGGTCTTATTAGCCTGTAATAATGGATGAGGTACTACTGGTATATTGGTTTGATATACATACTTGAACAAAAGTGAGTTGTAATTTCTATGCCTTGATACAATCATTTACACCACTAAGGCTAAGGTCCCATTTCCGAAACGGGGCCCAGTCGGGATGTTTGCAGAAACGAAAAAATAAAATTGCTAACCAAGGAATGTACACAATTTATTCTCCTGACTAATTTTTCTATGTTCTGTGTGTTTTGCTGCCTTTCTTATCATATTTTTTGTTTCCGTTAGCTATGTGTCTAGGCCCAGGTTGGAAATTGGGACCTAGGCCTAAGTCACAAATGATTTCTTCCCAAGACTGTATTCAATAAAGCTGTAAACAGACAGGGTTAAAATAGTACTTCAAAGAGAATTATATGCAGAAACACAGAAATGAAGCTGCCATGCTTGATTTCCCCAAACACCTTTTCTTTTATACTAGTAGAATACAAATTAGAAGTACTGTATTAGATTCTACCATTTTGTATATTTGATAATTTTGATCTGACATTTACAATCAAATGACACATCCTACAAGATCAACTTCATGTGGCAATCTCATGTATAATTTCTGTTAATAGATGTGTTCAAATATTCATGACATGATAATATGTTTTTCACTTTAGAGTCTATCCGTTTTTTTCTTGTTTTAAAAAATTTGGCAAAATTTTTAACAAGAACAGTTTCAAAATAATATCATTCACGCAGCATAAACCTTTCGTAACGTTCAACTTTACCAAGGAGCTTTACTAAATAAATGTCTAGTCTAACTTCTGTTTAACATTGTCTTTGACAATGGAATAACAGGACAACCATAACAATGTGCAAAAAAATAAACTTCTACTTTTAACTTTCAACAAAAAGAGCAATTTGGACCAAAGAACATGCAGTTCAGTCCTGATGTTACTTCTAATGAAGGGGAAAACTTCTAATAACATTTTAGGTCTCTGGGAATCTAACACAAATTTCATACAATCCCCCATCTCACAACAAAGGGTCTTTGCTGCAATAATTGCAATGTCAACTCCAGTATCATGTTCAGAGCTGATTTAAGCTAATTTTTGACTGATTTAAGTTGAATTTGATATTGTCACATCCATATCATTCATACATCTGCTGTTAAGTTCTTAGCCATTTTTGTGTACATTTTGATACCCATGTCCACCTTTCTCTGTGATGCAAATGGCATTGAAATACTCCCAGTGTATAACATCAGCTATTCCTGAACATTTTGCAGTAACTCCCAAATGATTTTCTACAACGGCAATGCTATAAGATTGCTTTGGACTACAAAGTATTTTTCAACACATAACTTATTTACTGGGAGTAACGGAATGCTTGTATAGCCCAATAAATTAACAATGGTAACAACAGACTTTGTAGCAAAAAAAAAGAAAAAGAAAAATGCCCACAATAAGATTATAACATCTTGCCATCCTACCTTCTGCACGCTTGCCTCCTTAATTTTCTCCAGCGCTATCCGGATTTTCTCCGCCTTAACTTTCTCCGCTTTCTGTTCCTGTTGAGATTTCACAGAACGGACAAAACGTTAGACAGAAAGCAGGCCCTCCGTCCCAGGATGTGCACCTGGGAAATGCTAATGTCTCTAGATGTTTTAAGCGTGGGATAAATATATTCATAAAACCATTAAATCCCATTCATGTGGTAATAGGACAGGTCATGGTGCATTTTTTTCTGGTGTGGAAAATGTTATGATGTATATTGAGTATTGTTTGATACAAATTGTGTAAACAATGTTACATCAATAAAACACATCAGGAACAATGAATAAGGTTACACTCGCTGCATGTGTGTGGTATAATATAACTACAAATATTCAAAATATGCGAGAAGGACATTTAATTGTAAGTTATTGGATTATGTCTGGCATATCGGTTAGAGTCCCAGTAGGGGACACTGAATTGATCGCTTTAACGCAAGCGCCGCGGTAAGTCCTGCATGTATGGCAACCCTCTGAATTATGCACATATCTAATACTATTATGACAATAATCAAATGTGCAAAAAGATATTCTATAATATTTTCAGTCCATAATCAGTAGGTCCAATTTGGATTATTGTGTCAAATGCAGAACAAAACATTACAACTAATCATAACGTTAGATACATAATTTATCCTTTAGAAAAACATGTGCTGTCATTTCAGTGCTAACAAAGATGGTTCTGACATTTAGTATCATGTTATTTTCACAAATTTCAGCATTCACTAACACAAGTATACAGACTAAAAATTATGCACTGAGAAAACAAACTCTACACAAACAATGCACAGAACAATGTACAAGACAGAAAGGGGTACAACAAATATGTTACGTGTGAAAGACAAAAGGTAATCGTGTTATACGTACAGCAACAAATGTTGGGTGCTTAGTGGTGTTAGCGATATGCGATGACTAGAAAAGCAAGGAAAAATATATCAATATCTAAGACAAATTGCAGCTACTTCCATGGCATTATTTTAACTGAAGATGACAAACTTGCAACTTCTATTCTGAATGTCAATCTGTATGTTTAAAGGCCCAGGGAATAAAAATGTCATGTTAAAAGATAAAAGCTAATGTTAAACCTCAACAAAATCAGACTTGAAACATGCCAGTGTTTGACATTATCCAGTAAGGAAAGAACAGAATGGTAAATGCATTTGAGTTCGAACAGAATGGCACGTTCTAGGAAACTAGCTCACTAGGGATGTTTTTGGGACCACATTTTGGAAAGTTTTCATGGTATTTCTTTTAATACCTCTGCCAGCAAAAAAAGGAAAACTTGTGTTTTTGAAATCTTTATTATTTGGATTTTCATAATAATTTCTAAAAGTCTAAAAGGTATCTAAAATTGCTGCTAAATACCCCAGCCTACACTGTACATTCAGTGTTGTTACTTATTAGTTATAGGCAATATCCTATGCTTGTTCCTGAAGGTATTTTGGTCAATATTACACTACAACATTAATTTTAGTGGTATCAGAAAACTAAAAATTAAAAAATTCCTCAGCCTATAATCAGTGCTGCTACTTACAGGCCTGCACCCAAAGGTGTTTTGGTCAATAATACAATACAGCATCAATACTTTAGTGGTATTAGAAAACTAAAAACAAAAATTCCTCAGCAGCTGAAAAGCAGCACTGCTAAAAATGGAACTAAAAAACAAAAAAACGCTACACAAGAACCATACAAAAATAAGACAGTAACAACACGACAATGTGTACCTCTGTCAGAGTGGCAGGAGGGCGGCACTCTATGGAGTGGATGATTTTCGAGGCTTCCCTGTCCATCAATTTCAGCTAGCCACAGAAAAGAGAGACAAAGCAAAGTGCAATAACCATATAAGGACAGGAGAAACACAGGGCTTCAGTGGGAGCATTTTTCTTGACCTTCACAAGGTTCTTTCGTGGCTCTTTTTGTATCATTACCTCCGTGTAGATTATGTTTTTGTTTTTGTGATTTACAAATAGGGAAGAACTGGTTGACTTTTGAAGTAATTCCCAAAACAATTTCTTTTCAAATTGCAGCTTCTTATCAAACTACCATACAGATCAATCTCAGGCCAGTAACTTAGGGAGCAAGGTCCACTGCCCTTGTAGAGGTCTGCAGTTTTCCAGTGCTCCCAAGGTTGTAATCTTTACTGCCCAGAATTTGTAAATTGTTAAGTCTGAAACTCTTGACAATTGATTTTTATTTATCATTGATAGATTTTCCAGGATAAGGACTGTTAAGATTTTCTAAGCTTGCAATTAAAGTGTATATTATTAGTATGCATATAAGAATTGAAGACCTAACAAGACTTCATGATTTTCTTATTTGCTTATAATATTAATAGAGATGAGGAATAGAAAATTATCTAATCCCCAATAAGTTCTTGTGAATTGTGATATAAGAACTATGTGCATTTTGTTGTGCAAATACACCGGAACTTTAGCTATCGAAAAAGAATTATGCTTCATGACAAGCAATATGCTTTGACTTTGACCTACTTATTATTACAAAACTTTGCTCCCACGGAAGCCTGTGAAAAAGCATGCTACAGAAAGGGTGCTCAGAGTCCATCACCTGACCGTGTGACCATGCCGTATGGAACATATGGAACAGTGCGGCAAAAACAAGCAGAGATGAAATCATTGCACAGCTGAAATATATGGCATTACCGAATACATGATGGAAATCATCACAATGTAAAAGTTTGGCAAACTTGAACTCATGAAATGAAGACCTCAAGATACAAATGAGGGAATGAAAGACAATCAAGCAGTGAAATGGAGCACAATGTGATGTGTATGACATACCTAGATGATGTACTTCAACAAGTGTATACTATGAGTGACACCACTGACAACTTCTTTCTCACATTTCCACATAAACTGATGCAAAGATGTCATATCCTATGATTTCTTTGATATTGATAGCAACATTGATGGCAAGATGAAATGGATTTTTACAATCACCAAAAAAAATCCTCAGTCAATGCTTTCTTTGGCAAACTGACATTTAAAGATCATGTGAACATAAATGTTAATGTCTTGAAACACAATTTGGCAACACAAAAACATCATATTCAGAAGCATGATATGCAATATATGAGAGGAAGAAGCTGACTTGTCACTATGGAATCGTGTAGAAAGTTTCTGTATGGATGATATGGTGAGGAGTGAACATACATGCGTGTAATTAATTGTCAAGTAGAAACAGAAGATTTCGTCCTACCTCGGTAAGCTGTTCAACCGTGTCCAGTTCGTCCTTCAAGCTGTCCAAACGATGCTTCACGCTCCCAGACAACTGTGTAAAAATGGAAGATTCGCTATTGAGAAACAAAATGCCAGTGTTCTAGCCAGCCTGAAATTTTTTTCCGTCCTCTGGAAATCCTGTCGAAGGTGCGACGATCCTAGGTCCAGGGGCAGGCTCCCTCAGAAAAATTTGAAATCCAGACCCTATGAAGGTCTATTTTCTTTGTTTTGACGGGCAAATTTTGCTGGTAGACTCAGCTTGGTTCAATCAATATCTTAACATGCCGATTTTTGTCCGTTATAGAGGATGGAATTTTTGTCCATACTCAGCGGCCAAAATCCGTCAAAGGACGGATGCTGGCTAGAACCCTGCACAATGCCATTGCTAAATGTCTCAACGCCATTGTGGCAATAGAACTAGAATGTTTGGAAATTCTTGTAGAAGAACAACTCCTGAATACTACCTCAAAGCAGAGAGACACAATATGCAGCCACTATATGTGTCAAGCAATGTATTGTTGAAATGGGTCCAGTTACTCAGTTTCTGAATCAATATCTAACAGACTTTAACTGTCATCTATACCTACAGCTAAAAGGGAATGACAGCAGGTCAGTGGCCACTTTAATAAATTATGGCATAAAGGCCAGCTGGTCAATATACAAGGTCATGGTATATTACACAATGGATTGTCCATAGAATAGACCTGTACTTGGGAAAAACAGTTTTGGAAAAAATGGTTTTCTGACCGTTTCCAAAATCATATCCAGTTGCTTGAGTACCTTTTTGGAGTTTTGGAAAAGAGCGGTGATACTGATATGGTATTCAGATGGTACACGGACTTGTTACCTGTTTATTTTACAATAGAATAAACATCAAATGTTGCTCAAAAACTGGGTGATACTGATACAAGTTTATTTTCAGTTAATCTTGTCTGGTTCAGCACCATGGACAGTCACCTTATACTTCATTTTCTGTCAAATGAATGGAATAATACTTTGTTCAGCCAGAAGAAGTACAATTGAGAATACTAGTATTATAATGTTAGCTCTTAAAAAGAATAAAACTTTGATTTTCATTAGTCAGTATATGTGAAAAGTAACGTTAAACTTATGAAACTGTGCATAATGTTTCTAATTTCCTGCAACGATTTGCAGTGCATTCTGCACCATACATGTATGTGTGTTGTCATTGTTCAGGATACATCCTCCACTTTTCTGATTTTTATTAAGTCTAGGCTTTCATGCAAAAACAAGAAGAAAGCCATAAAAATCCCATACATTTCATCATAAATGGAGAAGTCAAATTTTTCAAGATTTTTCAAAAATAAGAAGATCAATAAAAATCCTATACATTTCATCATGAAAGGAGAAGTCAATTTCTGTCAAAAATATCAGTTACACATTGCAATGCAGTTTTGAGATGGCCCCTTCCTGTGGTTTATTGTGAGACACAGGCCGCCAGCCGATTTACACCTCCCCTCCAGCACAGATGGTTTTTACAGATATCTCATTGATGTACTGTCTGAGAAATCAATTCAAACGCCTTAAGGGTCATACAGTTTCTCCCCAGCGTCTTACAAAAATGGCCAAAGGATTTCCCACTTTCCTCCTTAATCACATATCTTTGAGATCATTTTGGAGGAGGGAGACCACTGAGAGGTGACCAGAATACCAAATGAGATTTTGTCACATGTACTGCGAGGGAAAACAGCTCCACCTATCCATAAACTCGATATTGCAGCAACTATTTATGGAGAAAAATGCCACTTGTATCATAACATGTATAAGTAACGTTAGTTCACCTTTATCCACGGGGTAACCAATATCCGTCGTTTTTTAAAACGGGATCGGGATATGAATTCGATGGACGTTGGTTTCTAATTAGAACATTTTCAAAATTGCAGTTTGAAACCACGGTCCATTTACTTGATATCCCTAAATGCCCTATTTTTTAAAAACAACGGATATAGGTCAAACTGCGGATAAAGGTGAACTAGCCTTATAGCTTTTCCTTAACTGATATATCTATTGCAACTCAGTCATAGTTACGGTGGGACGATTATCATAAATTTCTAATAAATTGTTAAGTTTGATGACTACAGGATGTACAACTATTATGAAGAACATAAATGTAAAACATATTGTCACACAAGATCACAGCATAGAATACCGTGGCAGACATGGAAGAGTAAAAAGTAAAGGTTACTTACAGGACTGAGAGGCCCCGTCTTCAAAGTGCTATCCTCCTCCTCAGTGAAGGCGGAATCTTCGCTCCTGATACTCAGCGCCTTCTGCGGTGGGCGTGGCGGTCTCGTCACCGGTCCGCCACCCTCCTGCGTCACTCCAACCTCGAGCTGCGACAACAAATCATCCAGCTTTGCGTCCGGATCGCTCACTTCGCTTTCTGTCCTTTGCTGTACCTGTACCTGCGGTGGTTCAATTCTCTGTTGGGTTGGAAGAGCACTTTGAGCAGCTGGCAGTTGTGGTATCCTGGCAGGCTCCCCTACACTCACCCCTTCAAGTCTGTCTGTTACGCTCCCGTTTGCAACAGCTGTCTTTACTTCGTTGGTGACTACAGTCTGTTGTACTTGTGTGATAGTAGTAGTGCTAACTTGCTGTTGTTGTTGTTGTTGTTGTACCACCTTTGCTGGAGGTTTGGGTGGAGTAGCAGGTTGCGTCCCCATAGTGTCGCTGAGGTCTTGCTGTATAGCACACAGGTCCCCAAGTAAGGCATCAAGTTCAGAGTCACCAGTAGCTACAACACAAGATGGCAAACGTCACTACAAGTATGACAAAAAATGCAGAAAAAATTCCAGACAGAGACAGAACTTTGTTTGTTTCAGCATGATTTTCGACATAAGTTTTGTCCGTTTGCCTCATTGACCTCATTTTCGATCTATCATGGCCGCCGCATGAGAAAGGTACTATATTGCTTGACCTCAAAATAACTCCCACCTGTGGGACAGCAAGCTTTTACTGTGATTTCCCATTTGATCCAATACGGGATCTAATCAAGTACGCAGAAAATGGAAAAAGTATCAAATTTACACAAAACTGGAGCAGTGTTAGATGCCAAAGGGGATTTCACCACTCTCTCTTTTCTGACCAATCGTGGATAAATCTGGTTCATGATGGAATCACAGACATTCCCTGATTGAATAAAAAAAGCCATAAAAGGCCATCTGTGGACAGACATGGGAATCTCGGGCATCAACTTCTGTCAATCAAATCCTCTTAATTAAATCAAAACTGAAAAGGCAGTAATATCTTTACATTGGAGACCCCTAAAAGTGGTGTGATGATCACACTATAAAGAGTTACAAATTCCCAGGGTTGACGTTCATGCTTTTAATACTGTAACAGATGATGAAGAATGATTTGATTTTACAAGCACTCAACAGGCCTATGAACAAGGTACAGAAGAATTAACGATTATTTCCAATGCACTCTTCCCTTAAACTAGTATATTAACACTAGTTCACCTTTATCCGCAGGGTAACCTATATCTGTTGTATTTAGAACAGGGTATTTAGGCTTATCAATTCGACAAAAGGTGGTTTCAAATTGCAATATTTTTTTTTTTAATTTTCAGTTTGAAACTACATATGTACCATTCATCCTCTTGATATCCCTAAATACCCTGTTTTTAAAAACAACCATTATGGATATAGGTTACTTCGTAGATAAAGGTGATTTACATACTACTTTTAAATCAGTATTTCTCTTTTCAGGATGTTAGCCCCAATCAGTAAAATGCTGTCAATATATGGCTCTTCCACTTCATAGTAATGTGAATCGTGTATAATTAGAAAATAGAACTGCTTCAATCTACTTCTCACAGCATTTTTTTTTCAAACCAACAGCAAATGTCATGATAGAGCACATTTAAGTACACTTGACAAGTGACAGATACACGACTACTTTGAAGGCCAATATGTAACTTACTTTCCAGGTTGATGGTTGAGAATCTCCAGTTGTCCATGTGCTTGGGTTTGGGGGGAGCGGGAGGGGGAGGGGACTTGGGTTTAGCCTCCATGGACGCGGGCACATCTAATGTCTGAAACAGCAACAGCAACAATGTACAGTTAAGTCAGCTTCTGTTGCTTTTCATCCTCACCATCATCTTATGGTTGGTTTTTAGCAGCATTTCTTGTTTTAACAACCTTTAGAAAAGTAGATACTAGACACTCTCTAATAAAATTGGTCAATTTGTCTTTGCAAGGGTCTACCAATCAGACTGTGAAACAAAAGATTGATTTGAACATGCTAATTGATCCATAGGCTAAGCAGTATAAAGGCAGTAGGCCATATGGCTCTCTGCCAAAGTATTACAAAAAAAGATCTGAACGACAGTACTAACTGCAGCTATCATATCTAAATATCACAAGAAAACTCAAAAGACAAGAAGTCTATGCTGATTACTAGTGAACATTCTGCATAAAAAAGCAGGTCACAAATTCTTGAGATGCAGCATAATGCTTCTTCAAGAATATTTTAATGTAAAAATGTGGTCTGTGTTGGCTCACAGCTAGCAAAGAGGAGCTCCGACAGTTATACTTTCATGGACGAGAACTAAACCTCACTCACCTTGGTCATTTTCTCCAGCTCACCCAGCCAATCTGTGAACATCTTATCCAGATCCTCCTCATGGTCCGAGTCCGGTTCCGCGTCCATGTCGTCGCCGGACAGCGTATCGGGATCGCTCGCTACTTCTGGTTCAAGCCTGGAGCAGAAAAAAACAGACAACAACACTTAGAACGTCTCCTCTGCTATGCCTACAACCGTTCTTTGTGACACTGGATCTCTAGAAATGAAGCTTTCCTCTGAAGTTGAACATCAGTCAGGGTGGGGCATATCCTGACAAGGCCACGGTAACAGCATCGTTACTGTGGGGAGTGGGATCTGTCCTGTGCGTAGCTGTAATCCAGCAGCTTTAGACACCAGATGGTCCCCGGCTCTTCGGTAAGCGGCTGACTGAAACTGTCGGCTCTGTTGGTCACTGATAACGATGACAGAGAACCTCGAAATCCTTCCAAGAAGCAAGCTACAACCAGTACATATGATTATGAGTGGTTCAAATTTGCAAAGCAGAAACATCTTTATACATACCAAAGGGAACATTTTGCTTTGCATGGTCAGGGCAAGACGATTGTTGCTTGATGTACATGAAAAAAAGGGATGCATAGCACATCATAAGGTCATCTCAGCACACCATAGGCCAAAGATTACGCCCAAATTGGTGAAAATTGCCCAATTTTGCATCAATGGGCCCCCAACTTGTACAAACCTTTTACTGGGGAGCTAATGAAGGTATAATGTCTGCACATTTCCTCTATCAGCAGTTAGGTAATGTCCAGGTACTAGACAAATCAGAGGCAGGAAGATAAAAGATGCTCTAACATGCTGTCAATACTGATGCAGTCCTATGTTAGCAATTACTACACCACACAAAGAAGACTCATTCTACTATACTGTATCAGGAATGAAAATGAAGACTTAACTGAGAGATGCTATACCTTTCACTTGAGAGCAGACAAAGAAATAGGAGGTACAAAGAGTGCTACAAGAGAAGCCGAACGCTAATCAATATATTTCATCGACCGAGAGCCATGCTGTTAAAACTATCATTAGAAATCTGCCGGGTACAAGAACAGCTACAAGCAAGCTGTCAGAGTATTAACTACTTCAAGTACTGCGATCCTTTTATCAACTTATTAATAAGCAGTTACGCTGCCGATAACATGAGAAAAGTGAAATTCTGAAACATATTTCTTAGTTCTGACAGAAAAGTATGTTACTAGTACATATGACTTTGAGCTGGTTATTCAACCATTATGTGATTGATGTTATAGTTGATAGCCTTTCATTAGTAGCTATCTCCACTAGCTTATCAATATGAATGCAGCAATAAATACAGAGAAGATAATGTTTGTTCAGTTCTGACAACGCTGGCAATGGAGATAAATATACTGAGAGGGGAATGTTTGCTATATCACTAAGCTTATTACTTGATATTTGACACTGCTGATAATGATTCTTGATAAGCAGTAAAATGCATTACAATTTTAGTCAGTGCAACAAAATGATGCTGTACAGACTATCTTTTTATTGTATAAGTCACATGTCTTGTAGGTGTCTTTCAAGTTTTTAATGATTAGAAACATCAGTTCAAAAGTAACCATTGAACTGGGCTTTAAAGTTAAGCACCAAGTTTTCCTTAAAGAAAGAAGCCTTGATAGGAAATATTTAGTAAAGAAATTGTGCATTGATGCATATTAACATGGATTTTCATACAACAATGTTCCTAGCATGAAATCACCATTCCTCAGACTGATTCTGTGCAGTGGCCCCTCTGATCCAGACATGAATGAATCAATGCACACAAATCACAAAATGCACTCAAGGGTTAAAGCGAAAAGCATGCAGGTACCATATGGTAGTCTTGATATGAGCAGGCAAAATACATTTAATTATACTAGTTCTATTATAAGTTAAAAACTCAACTAGTTAACCTTACTGGGTAAGATTGCATATATGACAAATTATGAAGATTCTTTTGCACGTGTGTGAAAGGGGCTCCCAGTTTTCAAAAATACAAGAATAAAATCACATTTCTTCAGGGTTGGACGAGTCCACAAGTCCTATTTTCCCGGGCAAGTAAAAGTGCCAAGCGCATGTCCTACCTCATTGGCCAGAGTGAGCAAGTAAGATTTTGATATTATTTTCTTATCACAGTGAATTTTTAAAACTTGTCCAGCCCTGCTCTTCCCAATCAGAGTTTGTGTCACGTGACCAACAACTGAATGCCATTATAATAGATGATGTCACCTTTAGATGGATGGAGGGATGATCTAGAGGGAGACAAATTGGATGCTGGCCTGACATGTCCTCCATACATTATGAGGTGACAGGGGGTTTCATGGACAACACTGCATGCTTCATTATATGTTTACCAGACCTTAAAGTATTATCATGCTAGTTCACCTTTATCCGTGTGGAAACCTATATCCATTGCTATATCAAACCGCAATATTTTCAAATATCGGAGTAACCAGTACATTCATTGTTGTACCAAACTGCAATATTTCAAAATATTGCAGTTTGAAACCATCTAGAGTTGATATCCCTAGCACGCTGTTTTTAAAAACAACAGATATAGGTTACCCCGCAAATAAAGATTAACTACCATTATCGGTTTGAGTCAACATCATTCTTTCTTCACGAACTGGAAAATGACTACAGAATCGCATATTGCTGACAAAAGGGGAAGGTCATTTACAGTTTGAGCAATGAAATTTTTCAACTCTCAGTTTACCCATCTTCAGACTTTGTTGAAAGACACTTGGCACATGGGTAACCAGTGCAGCTCTAATTAGATTGCTAAGCTCCTCAGCTTCACATGGGATCTACAGAAAAGATATAAGTGAAGTTTTGGATCTTTACCAGAGGCAGGCATTAGCTAAACGAGTTGTCTGGGGAACTGTTGTCTGGGAGGGACACGGTTGGTGAACAACTGATGTCATCACCAATGGAGGCATTCAGGAATGATGAGAAAAGCGTCAGGCTTCGGTGCTCAAGTTAAAAACAATTTCTTGCTCAAGAAATTATAAATTAGATGATGAGCGGAAAGTTGTCTTGGATCTAAGTGAACTGTCATGTACCTAAATCCTATAATCCTCGCTGTCTGCCTGTTCTCCCCTGTCGTAACTTAATTCCTGAATGACATCTGCTTGCATTGACTTTGGCTTGTTCAGTTTCAGACTGTTGCTTTCACTGAGGGGAGGAGAATCAGGAGTTAAAGTGAGTACATCAAGAAGTTAAATTGAGCAAAGTTTCCAAAAAGTGGCAGAACTTCCTGACCAAAAACATTTAAAACTGAGCACTTTGTATAAATGAAATTTCATATTTTACTACTTTTTTACCACATTTGGGATTTCGAGATGATGTCATTCCTAAAATGAAGCTTGTACATGTGGCCAAACATCTCTAATCAAGGATAGCCAGAAAAGGCAGGCATTCCAGCTAAGACCTGGGTAATGTAATTACTTCACAACACAGAAAAACACTCCTCTGTTAATCTAATAAGTGCCATGGGCATGTTCACTTTGAGCATAAAAAGAGCTGGATAGAGTGGGGGGGGGGGGGTGCTATATACCCTGTATCATGTTTTGATCCTGATTGTCACATGCCTACTTTCAAGTCAATTTGAAGCCTTGATGACGATAAATTCAGTTTTTTTCTAATCCTTGTAAAAACCTTGAAATTGAAAATCAACATGTCCTAAAGTTTCAATCTTTTTGACAATGAAACAAACCAATGAGAGGATGTTTTGAATAGAAATTTCCCATTGAAAGCAATTCTTTTCAACTGAAGTCACCAGATCTGTTCATCACAATATAATGATGCAAAATGACCTAGGTCATAGATATTTTGAAAACATTGACTCACTTTACAATAGACCTGGCTTCTAACAAAATTCACACTGCAAACATGAGCCCTAAATCAATTCCTTTCTGATGACTTCATATCGGAGATAAAAAGACTGGCAGAAATATAATCCTTCATTTTTCTGACTCATCATAATCAGAATGGCCATCATTACATGTCATCAAAGGGATTCGTATATAACTCATGCTAAATGACTCAAGGAGACCAAAGGTCAAACTTCATCAAGTTATGAAAAGATTTTCCTTGAAAATAGTACAATGGACCAAAAGGGGAAAACCAAGGACATTGTTATCATAAAAGTTACTTTTGCCCTACATTGAAAAAATTGAAATCTAATAAACTTAGACTAAGTTAGAGGCAATTTTGTACTGATAAGTCTGCCATTCTCTTGGCTGATTCAAGGGATGATGGGAAGGTAGCAATACCTCCTTTGCATGAACATTGTACTTCCTGGTTTCAAATTACAAGATATCAATAAACAGTGACGTTCTTGCAATAGATATCAAAGCTGATGTTAATACTGCCGTCTGTTTAAAACACAAACAAGTTTTTGCATGTCTTTTCTGGGAGAGCTATCATTAGGAATTAATTACATTTTCAGATGATTACAGTACTGACCGGGAATTTTAATGACGTTATAGAGATATCAGACTGGGTCATCTCAGATAACATGTCCTATAATGTGTCACTCATTTCAATGATCTAATAATAGTCTATGTCACTGATATACTACCCCCTATTCTACCCAATACTCATCCGTATCAAGTTATGCAGCAAAACGTCAATGAAATTAGCATTATTTCTTAGCATTAAGGTGTAAGAATTAGATGACATGTGCCATCTTAGTATCTAAATCTTGCAGCATACGCTAACTACATATTAGTAAATTATGAATAAGACTTTCTAATAATTTTTTGTTAAAACAATGACCTTTTATAGCAGTACAAATCTCAACTAAAGATTTCTCTGATTTCTACTCTATGAGGCAAGTTTCCTCTTTGTTGTCACCAACAAATACAAAATGTTGCACATTTCCGCATGCTGTTGTTGGTTCCGCAAACTTCACTAGCATGTTGCAGGCACTACCTCTGAAATCTAAAAGGAAAACTACGACATTTAGTTCATGCTCACACTCCAGTCAGCATGTTAGTAGCCTCCGTTTTTTTCTCAGCGACGTTCCGTCCTCCACTTACCGCCATCGTACTCGCTTTTTTACCTTCCCTGCCGCTCGCGCCTGGTCGACGGTCATTCCGCGGTTGCGGAGGCTTGACCTCGGTTTCCTCAGTCCTCCCTTCATACTAGGAAACGGGGACAAGGCAGTGTGAAACACGAGGATAAAGTGCGGGGAGAAAATGCTGCGGGGATAACTCAGATGTACGTACTAGATGGAGGAATGCTGGCACTCTGACAACAGGCAACAATAACATCAGACTGTAGCCACAAGCCTCCGTGTGCTAAGTGTCAATGTTGTAGTTGGGTGTTACAATACGGCAGGTTAGACCGGTCCATTTCTGGGAAGAACACATGCCAAGATTCTGTAGGAAGGCCAAGCAAAGTAAAGACAAGGAAGGAAAAGTCCAGAATAAATTGTGCTAATTCTACTCTACATATCATGAGTAATGTTGATATTCAAAATACAGAAGTACGGCCTAGTCTGGACTTTTAAACAAATAGAAGACGAACTGGACATACTCAAGCCGTGTTCTATGAACTAGAGGAGGAAGGCTAGTAATTAACATGCTTTTCTTTCTTCAAGCAGATGTTAAACATTGCAGAATGAATTGAAAATGCTGAAATTGCATCTTACACAGCAAACAATTGTTGTCCAAGAGTGTAATCACACATCCTCCCTCTGAAGGGACCTATTGGTTTAGTCCGTAACCTACTGACAACAAGGGACAGTCGACACTTGGCTGTTATGTCCGACAGATTGTACGGAGTGCAAGGAATGGCCATACAAGGCTGTTACGACCCAGGAAGGAAAATACATGCCTTACTTCGTGCTTAGTCTAGAACTGGTACAAGCTTGATTAGAGGTTAATGATTTAAACATCAACTAATTCTACTAAGGCAAACATCTAAGCAATCATCTTACTGTAAAGCCTAGAAACATCCAGTCATTACATTTTACTGTACTAATGTGCTATACATTGCCATACATACAAAAATATGGACACTACGTTAAAATAAAATGAAATACACAAAATCTTATTGATAACCATTAATCATCATGTACTTAATGTTCTTGCACATACATATCAATAAATTCTGCCATACCCACAGCAGAATTAGACAATAAAATAACTATATTTAAAGATAGCTCACCATTATCTGTGGGGTAACCTAAATCCGTTGTATGTAAAAGCAGCTAGTATATTCAGGCATGTCTTCGGACGGTAGTTTCAAATTGCAATATTTTCAAAATGTTTCAATTTGAAACCACCGTTCGTCAACTTGATATTCCTAAATACCGTTTTAAATACAGCGGATATGGATAACCCCGCAAATAAAGGTGAACTTACGTTATATCCATACCTGCACCTGGGTGTCTGACAGTTATAAAACTCCCTTGCTAAAAATGGTTCTACCAGCCAGGACGCATTTCTAACCCAGCAGTGCCCACAATAACAGTTTTACTAGCTGCCGGTCCGAAGCTTACACGGCTTTGGCTTGTCAGTTTTGAAACATGTGACCTCAGATAGCAACCCATATACGGAAGTTGGCACTGAAGCAACTGTGAAAGCATCACAGGGGATAGTTTTGCATTGGGATTACTGGAAAAAAAGCCACCCTCATCCTCATAGTGGAGAGGTCCATTTGGACATCTCTGTGAACTAAGAAGGATCCACTAAGTCATCTATACGGGGGTGACAGCATGCTACTTTTCGACTGAAAGTCATCTGAGGCCAGAGCAGCCAAACAGATGCAAAAGCAGGTTTTCAACAGTATTGAATATTCAATGTTTGTCATGATCAGAAACAATGCTTGTTGCTCATTTGTAAATACACTTTCTTTGGTTACTATGACAACCCACTGGACTCCCAAAGCTCCCATGGGTGTGGTAATGATGTCATATTGGATGACCTTATCTAAACTAATTAGCAGGTCATTCGGGAGTTTGCTGACAAACAGAAAAGGCAAACATCATGTCAGAACAAACTGTGACATCCACTTCCATGTTTAGACATTCACACCTCACTAATCTAATTTGAGTTGCCAAGTTTCTTTTTAGTCATGATTCATGAAGTCATTTCCTCCAAGTAAGCTTTCTTTTTTGGCAACATCCTCCTACAATGACAGAAATGGAAAGATCTAGATCTATTATTTAATATCAAGAATCTATATCAACTACAGCCTTTCAGAAAAAGACATAGAATTTTAGCAATTGTTTAACGTCCAGACACTGCTTTAGAATAAAAAGTGATTGAGTATTACTATGTAATATATTTGAAAAATCTGTTCAAACGACAAGAAATGAAACTGTGCAATCTACACTCTCTCTTATTCTTTCAGGACTTTTTTCATCATAAAGCAATCACTGTTCAGTTGTTATTGATGACAACAACTGTCCGTGTTTCCACAACAGTATCCTTGATATGGTTCAGGAGTATCAAGTTCATGAATATTTTTATGGCTGGTGAATGATTACCTCCACAGACCAAAGGACACATGGCTCACATTTCTTTTCCAACCTTCACATCCACCAGAACAATCACCAAACAGGTCAAAACGTAAGACTTTTTGTTGCAAAAATGACTTGACTGACAATACTGTCTTTTTAATTACACACCAAGTGACCTTCACCTAATCAACTGCATAGAAATACAGAAAAGAAATAATCTTTGGTACAACAGAAAATCTATCATGCTTTTGTTCAGTCCAATACCTATACTGATGCTAAGAAGCATCTTACTTATTAGTAATATTACCTCCCTTCTTTGTAATCTATACTCTACATAGCTGATTAAGTTGGGATTCTGTTTCTACATGCAGATTTGAATCATTCATGTCTTGGCTTTAGGAATTATTTCTGATGACTATGATTGACAGCAGCAAAGAGGAATTCATAACTATTTTAGTATTTATGCATCCGTGTTTCTGAAAGCATAATTGAAGATTAAGATCAAATTGCAATCATAACAGCTAATTAATCCTTCATTGATTGGACCATTCCATGAATCTAAGTCAGTTAGGTACTTGGGCTGTTCCAAAAATACTCAATATTTCAACCATTACGTAACTAGGGTCTGATCTAGTTAAAAAGGAGGAAGGATAAGATCTGAAGGAAACTCCACCCCTCGGACAATTGCATTTTACATACAAGTACCTCCTACATTCTGATTGATATTGAGGAACTGTTCCATCTACATTCCAAATAGATTTTGCTTGTTGTCTTTCCTCAGTTGCATTTCTTCTAGAAATGTAATGTTCTTCTGGTAGTGATGACCACCTCTGCATCTGCATAAAGAGTCCATGTGGCCATTGCATCTACCTTTTGACCCCATAGATAATTTTCCTGTCTATAGTGGCAACCTGTCTACAGTGTCTATAATCTTGATAGATTTTGCTTCCAGTCCCTAATAGCTTCATTTGACAAGTTCGCCTGCATAAATATCCTACCCCCCCCTCCCAAATACATCTTCAACTTACCTTTCTTAGAATGTCCTCAACAAACCTGCTACACAAATCCTTGTACATGTATGAGATCTCTTTCTCCACAGTGACAAGTGTGAGTTGGTACCCAGTGGT
The DNA here is from genome assembly GCF_000003815.2 of Branchiostoma floridae. Classification (NCBI taxonomy): domain Eukaryota; kingdom Metazoa; phylum Chordata; class Leptocardii; order Amphioxiformes; family Branchiostomatidae; genus Branchiostoma; species Branchiostoma floridae. The sequence continues at coordinate 11,502,677 of NC_049988.1, forward strand.
ATCCCAGACCTCACACACATACATGGATGACTTCACTCCCCTTCCTACTTCCTGATGTTATCACACCCAACAAACAAGCTATCCTGTCAAACTCCGCTCAGGATATAAAATGTAAATGATCTCCAGTCACGAACAAAACAACACCAACAAGGTTACTGTAAATGCATTGAAGTTCGCGGGGATTTAATTTCGCGGTAGTGGGAAAAAGGACTCTTCCCGGTGGTTTTAAGTTCGCGGTAGCAACTTGAACTGTAGTCTTTTACTGCCATGGAAAAATGTTCGTGGTGGTTTTAAGTTTGCAGTGAAGCGGCCACCGCGAAAACCGCTAACATTAAACCTTCGCAAAAGTTTCTGCATTTACAGTAACCTTTCCATCATTCACAATAAACAGTGTTGATGGTAGCAGATGATGATGACTTTCTCTCTTTGTGTTTGGTAAATTAATTCAACTAAAAATTGTATGATATGGTATTGTAAATTACAAAGGCCTCATATGACAGGCTGTTATGCTAGATTCCTTGCAGTCAAGTCAAATCATCAATGTCAAAGCCTTCATTTAATTTTGATGGTTTGTCCTGCCTTTATGGAGAATTTTCTTCATCACATTTGTACCACATACTACGACATAGATAAGGTATATGATCTTATAATAGTTATATCACCTGAGATATTTGTACAAGTGGATATGTTATGCAACACAATGGAAGCAAAAATTTACTTATACAGGATATACCAGCAAGTGTGTGTGTGACATGAATATGAACCCACCTATCTCAATTGCAGGGACTCTATTCTGACAGTCATTTCCTACAAAATCACTCAGATTTTGACACAGCTTCATGAAGTGCAAGGTCATCAACCACAAATGTAGACTGTAGCTACCACCACTTGGATGATATCACTCACATTTTCACTACCTCAGACCTTGGCCTCATCCATTCAACATCTGACAATACCACAAATGTGACCACAAACTGCACACAAACATCCTCCAACTGAACATCATCTTTTCCCCCTTCCAAAAATAATTTCATCAGGTTGGTAGATCACAGGACATAGGAATTTTCTTTTACACAACCAGTTTTTCTCACCTGCGCCACCTACATCGGCTACATATAGCGGCGAGAAGTAGAACTCCAGTTAGAAGCTCTGAGGAAGATATCTGACAGACATCGAAACGTCAGCAGGTGAGAAAAACTGGTTGTGTAAAAGGAAATTCCTATGTCGCACCATCTTTTCCCTCAGTACATACACTGTACTGTACCTTTCTGTCACATACAAATGTATGTACACCCCTGAAATCTATAGGAATACATTATCCATTTCACAACCAATTCCTCCTGATATCCTCATTATAACAAATAACAGGAGACCTTTAAATCTAAATTACAACAATCAAACCCCTTTAAGACAATGCTGACAACTTAAAATGCCCCAGTAAAAGTAATTAGGCCTAGAAAAAAAGTGTTGTGTTTCCTGGTTCAGTCCTGAAAAAATTAGGGTCAGTAGGTAGGGCTTATCTTTTTATCTTTAATTTTTTTTCGGCTGGCCAAAACTCTAGTGAGACATATTACAATAGAGACAGTTGCAGAAAGCAAACTGACATGCATGAAGACACTGTCTTTCAATGTCAAACTTTAGTATTGTGCATAGAAATAGATACATTTATCCTTCATTAGCTAGGACAAGCAGTGTTTTTACTTCAATGGGAAGAGGGCTGAATAAAAATTCTAACTGGAAGCTATGTCATCTCCACTGGCCACCCCCCCAAAAAGTCTAGGGTCGGCAGGTTTTTCTAAGGTAGGTAAGGAGACAGGAAACACAACCTTTTTTTTCCTAGGCCTTACTAGTAGATGACTGATGAGTATTGTAAAAGATCAACTTAATCATCACTGATGAGACCAAAGTACACGAAACCGTCTAATATATCACAGGAAACCTTACCTCGGCATCGTCTTGTCTCGGTTCAGAACAACTACTGCACTTTCCAGAACACACCCAGAATTTGGACTGATTTTCTTACTAATCAAATTAGTCTGTGCCAACCAATGACGCTACCTCTATCCCAAAGGATATTACCGAAGTTACGATCCTCCCTGGATGTCAACGTGATCAAATTGATGCACCCTCGTAATATTCCAGCCCGCCCAAAAACGTGACTTCCCGCCAGTTGGCTTCCCTCCTGGCTTTTCTTTGAAGCGTTGGGGATTCATTCGCCGGAGACAGAAAATTTCCACACCAGTCACAGCAAGAGGTCTTCCTCTTTCACTTAGGGGAGTACCGGCCAAAATAACCCAGCCACAAGACTATCACATGGTAATACAAACCTCCTTGCTCATGGAAGGTAGAAAAGTCGTCCAGTGTAAGGCTCCCAAGAACGCTCAAATCCATCATAACTTCATCGTTTACAAAGATAGTACTACGCTGGTAGAGGACACATTTTTGCACACATGCACCCTGGAGTGCCCATGGGACCATTCATGCATGACATCATATACATCTCATGAATAATGTAGCAGGGATGAGTTCATCTTTTCCCATCATGCCATAGAAATCTCCATGGTAACAGGAGGAGCTTTCAAAATGGCTTCTACCACGATGAAACTCAAAGGATTACCACGATAAACATATTGCAGTTTGCTTTAACTACAGCACGGCAAAAGTAATCTGAACATTGTTCTGTTTCATATCTGTCATTGTCATGACAACTGCAATAAAATTACAGTATAGACAGATGAATTATACATTTCATATGGGCCATTTATTTTAGTACTTTCATAATGTGTGATTTCATAGTCAATGGCCATAACATAAAGCATCTCATAACTACATAATTTGCAGCTTTGAAAAACACATAACATTTCCAAGCTGAGACTAGAATGCAATGAATGATCATGTTTTGGACAATTTTACTGTTGCTGAAAGAAAACTAAACCATTACAATACACATACAATATACTTTTATGAAAAATGATTATAGGTAGGTAGAAAAAGTTGGCTAAAATTTGGAACTTTCAAACTGACATACATTAAGAAGCACTGACTAGGATTCAAATGCTAGCAGTAGAAATGGATAATAGTTATCAAATATGATGCTAAAAAAAAGATATCAATGTTTTTCACTGTTGAACTTAGACAACAAGTATGATTTTGATAAGAACCACAATATACTCCATCCACATTCATTCTCCCTTAATGGCCCTTCTTCCCTTTATGGGGCACATCTAATCATGACTTTTCACATAGAATGGAAGCTATGACACTGACAATAAAAAACATAATGTACCAACAATTTTCATCCCACCATTTAGATTCACCTTTATCTATAAATCTAGCTTAGATTTTATGATGAGATGCCCCTAAAGTTGGGAAGTCAACGACACTATCCCGACACATCCGATTAGAGAGACATTTGTACATATCTCCTTCATAACAAGGTCAGACCTAGCCATGAAGTCTCTGTCCCAGGGTTATGTGATGAATGCCCTGGGAAAGAGAAGGTAGGGGTCCCTCTGCATTAATCACATAACGAGATGAGATTGGAAATGACCTCGCCTGGAACACAACCAACAAATTCTAATTCCAACTAGACAGGTAATAGTGGGGGCACTTGTATTATATAGGATGGGTCAAAGTATGGTGGCATTGCATAATATCTTTACCAAGCAGAACCAAATAAGAAATCCTTGCTCAAATGAAAGTTTGGAACTCTGGGAGACTCACGTAACTTAATAACACAAAACAGGTATAATTGCATATAATACAAGTGAATAAATTAGTTTACCCTTTTCCTTAGTTCAGAGAAACACTGTTGCAAACATATAAATCATTATATCATTTACAAATGGTCTCTATCCATGCTTCATCCGTCTGAAAATCCGTTGATCCAAAATGGGTAGTTGGGGAAAAATTTGAGATGATAATTTGTTTAGCAGTTAATGGTCAAACCTCCGTAACTCTTGGAAACATCCGTTTCAATCAACGTATGGTACTTTTCCATTTTCATACAAGTTTCAAACAGTTCATTTCTCCACATGCAGAAAAATGCTCGTAATCTTCCATAGCAGTATTAGTTCTGAGGACAGAAAGTATAGAATATTGATAAAATTTAGCATAAGAATAAATACATTGGCTTAGGTTCTGAATCTCATTATGACATGAAATGATAAAAAAAAATGGCACACAAAAAGTTGAAGACTGACTGTTTCCAAACAAACATCTATCTGCCAAATCTATAGCATGTAAGAAGAAAGTATTAGTTTTTTACCTCAATTTTAAACAGCATATTCACTCTCTGACAATATCTTTGAGTAGGCCTATAACATCTTAGTCAACCACATTGATCCTACAACCAAGATAGGCTTACCTTAACAAAGAGAGTTGATTGACGATCTGACCTTATGAACTCAGCACAGCATGAAGACACTTAAGCCTCCTCCACAATGGAAGACACACTGAGCTTCCTCCACACTAACTAGACAGAGATAGATGTTCTCCCATTTGCAGGGGAAGGCTAGAAATGTCATCTATCTTCCACTCTGTGAACTGCTTCTGCTTGTACCTTCTATTCATCACCCAAGTGGGGTTACTGACCTGGTGAACTTTGTCCCCAAATTCTTTTCACACCTAGGTGTGAAGGACTACATTTTAGGACAGACATGTTGTTATGATGGTATAAAGCTTTGTGGCACCTGCCTACTTTCTAGAATAATATTTCTATATCTTACATTGAAGCTCTACATTGTTACTTGGGTGGTTGATTGGCATAATAAAGTATAAACTTCACTATAAATGTGGATAACAGGTGCGTTTTAAACAACTACAGGAGTATGGAAAAATATTGCAAGACCCCTGCCAAAGGCAACTTTGTCATAAATCATAGTCTGACAATAGTGTTATAATGTAAAGTTCTAGATTACTCATTTTTACAGGACCTGCTTGTGTTAGTGACCTATTTTCTAGCGCAATGTTTTCTACGAACTCCATAAGTTTTTCTAACAATTTTCACCCCTTCTCCTATACATTGCCTGTCCTGTTGTTGAATACAGCTGATCATCTGAAACAGTTCTTGTGTTTGTAAACAGTACGTGCTCTATCCCTAGAAAAGCTCATTTCATACTTGACTTCACATTGATTCCCCACTGCGCATCAAAGATTTATGGAATTATGGTCAATGCCATTTCTCCACCCATCTGTCTATAGGTATGAGTGCGTGACCCAGACATTACTTGTCAACCTATCAATTATGAAGCTCTCCTCTATGCATACATTAAATAGTCTGCTAATATCATAAACACGTGTATCACATTAGTTGAGCTTAGTGAGGCGACAGAAATATGATCAAATTGATTTTCTTCAAATCTACAATGTTAAAATACATTGGCACTAGTTATTGAAATATTGCAGTTAATATATTTTATGTTACATGTACAAATAAAACTATGCATAATTGGCCATTTTCACTAAAAATGATGTAAGAACATTACTTTTAATCTTACCGGTAGTACTACATGTAAGTTACAAACATACAACTACTACAATTCAACATTTACTACGGTCGCTGATACGGCTTTCTTATCAATCACAGAAATTCCTTTACAACAACTAGGACAGTGATGGACAACAATGACATACATTCTGAATGCCTTTGAAAGGGTGAATATGCCCTTTTGGGTCAGTCGTAGGTCAGCTTTGATAAAGAGTCAGATAGGCAGAGGAGCACTACTGCAATAAATTTCAAACATGATTGCACATCCACATATCACCTTCGGCACGCCAGATACAATCCTTCATAAATCATTTCTTCTGGAAGCTTTCCTGTAATATTCTCAATAAGTTATCGTCTGACAGGAGTAGAGCAATAAGAGAAAGCCTCTAGCAGCCACGGGGCTGAATTCAGCCTCTGAGTACTGTTCCACAAAGGGTACCTTGAGTGAAGGGTTTCATATCTTCGCCGTCTCCAGGACCCGTCCTTCCATCAGAAATTTGCTTGCTGGGACGGAAAAAGTCTTAACTTAATGAAGCAAAATTGATGAAAACATTTTTCCTGGGCTTAAAATGACAGATTTAATCTAGCAAATCAACAAGATGCACTCTCAAACAACAGACAGAAATAGCAAACATGTTGCAAAGTAGCACAGAAAGCAGACAACAGCTGAAGTATCCGATACCTTGGATTCTTACAATGGAAAGTCATTCAGCACCAAGGATGGGCTAGGTAACTCACTAGTAGTTGAAATAAACATCACATATATTGTTAGTATTGCTAGTGAAAGAAATACCCCTTCTCCCACTGCTTTTTACCAGAATTATACATGATGTAAGTAGCACATAGATACCTGTTCCTAGTTTGCACAGCCCTTCAGCACTAGGGACAGAACCAACCACATTCCAGCTAACGTAGAAGTCTCAAATTCTAGGAAGCTCTCTACTTATTACGGATATCTGATAACAACCTCATTTGTTAGATTATAACTGAATGTTCAGAATGCATTATATGATGGTATCGCCAGGCCCGGGTATCATCACATGCTTTAGTCTTGACAAATCCAAACTTATAAAAGAAAAACAAAGATTTACCTATTCTTTCTACAAGATGAGGAACCTGTCAAAGCTGCTGTAGTTTCCATGCATCTACAAAGACATTCGAAATGTTCAACAATGTTTCTTTTAACACTCAGTCTTCACTAACCCAAACTTATAAAATCTAAGCTTTACCTGTTCTTTCTACAAGATGAGGTACTTGCCGCAGAAGCTGTTGTGGTTTCCATGCATCTACCAAGGCATTCGAACTGTTCTGCGCTTTTTTCAACATGCGCTCTCCACGCTTGTGTCCACGCTGCTCAGATATATGGACCAGTAGCACAGAGCCACCCCCTTGCATAATTCCCGTTACAGATACCGGCTTCCCTCAATTAGGGGAAATGTGCCGCCGCGCCGTGAAGAGGAATTACACGTCCAGCGTATGCTGAATAAAACATGGGCGGGGAGTTACGGTACAGACTACATGGAGCCAGTCTTTATGAAGAGTGGTCTAGAAACCAGGCCACTATGTGCACACTTTGTATCATGCCTTCTATTGGAATGTAGGCCAATTGTTTGCCATGTATAAATAAACAGCAAACTGCTCTTTCTGCATCATTCTTTTTCCCAGTCATAGCAGTAATGACATTGTCCAAAATTGTCACTATCTGGTCCAAAATCTAAGTACACAATTTTTTTCAACATGCTGGTGTGATATTCATAACAATGTCATCAGCGTGCAAGGGAGAGAAAATTCCTTGTGATCTAATAATACGTAACTAGATATTCATGCCTATCTATTGCACTTGATGTAATTGTGTATGTCCCAAATTTGTATGCACATTCACATGAAATCTTGTCAAGAATCTCTGCATCACTGATTCCTATTCTGGAGGAGCTTGATAATTTTGTTTCCATTTTGATGTCAGGCATCTTTCACTTAACGGCCACTTTACGTCCATTTTATTGCCTGTTCTTTATCTTACGACCCCCACCACATACTTTGCTAATTCCCAAATTATAGACTCCATTATTGTCTCCATGTATTGAACCAAATTCGTGACTTTACCTTGATTAGTCATTGCAATACATGGTTTTTGTAACATAAAATCTTCCTGCCTCTACCAATATTGATCTCATTCATATTTTACGAATTCTCTATCAAGTATGACATAAAAAAAATTCATGCCAACATATACATGTATGCTTGTAATTCTCTAATAAAATGTGAATATTCTATGATTATAAAACAATAAACCGACTCAAAATCGTTAACTAATACGAGCTATTCTTAGATGATTAGAATTACACTTCTAAACAACAAAGACATTCACAGAAATCATAAAATAGTGAAACGTGTGACAAACATCAAAACCCAAGAGCATGTAAAAAAACAAATGAATTGTGAACAAAATGCTGTTTAGTGATGGATGTTTTATAGTGGGATCTGTGTAGAAAATCCCTAGGGGGATGTAAAACGGACCACCTCTTTGAATCCAAGCCAACCTTCACTGACAATACATGCACATGTGTGATCAGCATGCTTACATCATGCCTCCGAGCACAGCGGATCAAAGGACTAAACATGTTATGTCCAGGGATATTGAAGTACTAAAATGCCTTAGACAAAATAAAATCCTTGCAGCATATCATGTTTCATGCCCATAAACATAGGGATGTAGAAAAATCTGTACATTTCTTCCCTTTGTCTTTATTGTGGAGAGATGTATTTATGATACCCGGTTATTTTAGCCCCAAAAGGATTTAAATACATGTCCCAAAAGAGTAAAGGACAACTGCTCTGCATACTAATGTTGTCTTGCATTTTTAGGCAAGAAACTGGCTACCCCTATATGAATATATCATTACCTAAAAATCCTATATTTCTGATTTATGCTATGCAATATGCACAATAAAGCTGATAACAGAGAATGCATAAACCTTTCTATCTCACACAAACAGAAGAATAGTGTGGAAACAATACTGTATGTCACATACAAATATTGCCACCATATTTTTACCACATGACAAATTGGGAAAACCTAAATCCATTTTTGGCTTCGGCATCCTTGATCTTACGACCTCCAATGAAACAGATGCTGGGGTGACATTAGTCTCATTCCTGTACCAATACTGACAAGCATGGTTCCCGGACCGGCCCTTACGGCATGCTTGCACATGTCTGAACATCTCTAAACCAATCAGAACCTCCATTTTGTACACCATCAGTGAAACAGCGTTGTACCAAAACACTCCGCATCACATACCTCTTAAACCTCCACTTCAACATGGCCTCTGTTGCTACTGGTGACCGTCAGCTGTCCTTTAAGTCGCCGACGTGCAAAGCCCCATCCGCCATCACCCATCTACCACGCTGTAACCAGATCGATCCCCATAACAAGTGCCGTAAGATTGATATAGCCCAGCCAAGATGAGGCCAGACTTGCCAATAAAATCATGGCTTCCGGGACTGACTCAAAGAGATGGGTATCTCCTGGAAAGAATATCCCTAGGAAAGGAGAACCGACCCCTGCTATGGATATTCATGAACTGGGTATAGATTATGATCTGCTAAATGCATGCATACTTTAGTCTCTCTCGGACGGGAGATTGTCCTTGGTTTATTGTGTTACTACTGACGATCAATGTTAACTACATAGACAATGACCTTGGAAAGCTTTACCATGATAAGATTAATGCCTGCTCCTTATAAAATATCACCAAATACATACTCTAGGGCACATTTCAAAAAGGCACCTACTGTTCTTTGAAGAGTCCACACAAAAAATCATGTTTCTGTAGCACAGCCAGCTGAGATATTCTGTTCACAGTCGGTTCAGGCCAGTGTTTTCTCTTTTGATGTTAATGACATTAGTACGGACCATTGTTGGCTTTGTGAGCTTTTCACACAATCTATTCTCCACAGTGTGTCCTAATTAATGTGCCGTGAAATTGAACCCTCCCTGTTCACACCTTTCTCCAAATACAAGTGTGTTGATTACACCTTTTGGGGCCATTTCTCTGTGTCTTTTACATAGATGAATGTTAGACACTCAGGTAATAAGATATATCAAGTGATAGTTAATCAAGCAACTGGATATGATTTTGGAAACAGATAAATGACATTTTACAAAATCATATTCAGTTGCTTGAGTAACCTATCATTCATCTGGCATACTTTCATGTCTTTTCTTTGCTTTTGTTCTGAGCAAATGTTCCCAGGTACAAGCCACAAAAGCCATGGGGGTGTAGGGGTGTTGCTGCTATTTTCTTTCTAGTAAAATAAACAGGTGTTTTCGTTTATGCTATTTTTCTGTTTCCAGTACAAATTACTAAATTCTTTGATGCAATGCTTGTTTTATTATATAATTTATACATGTATATTTCAAATAGATTTTGGTATAACTACTCAAAGTATGACCACCCACCTATTCTACAGACATTTTCCCTGAGCTGTTTGTTTATGTTTGCCGAGCTGATCAACTGTGAAATTTGTTCTCCTCCCCTTTTGCCACCAGCTTTGTACTATAAAAAGCTGCAGCAATGCTCTATATTTGGACTCTTCTTTATTCAAATTCACAACTCATTGAATCTGACTACTTCAAAGGAATACCAAAGCAGGATATGATTTAAACACATGTTTTATCAAACATGCCCCTATGTAACGCTAACACACCTTTATTCATGGGGTAACCTAGGTTTGTTGTTTTAAAAAACTGGGTATTTAGAGATTTTCAGTCAACAACGTGGGTTTCAAATGTTAAAACTTTCAAGATATTGCAATGTGAAACTACCTTCCATCGACTTAACGATCCCCAAATACCCTAATTTTTATATACAAGGGATATAGGTAACCCTACTGATAAAGGTCAACTAACGTTATGCATACAATGTACTTAAAAACACCAAACGACAAATTTGAACTTGACATCCATAAAATGATATTTCCTGTAGGAGAAGACAAGCACACATATCTATGTTCACAATGGCAACCCTATAGTTTTGCTATTCTTGGGATAATTGGTAAACAAAGGTTAAAACGGTTTAATCACATATATCATATCTACATGACCAGAGAAATTATTTTGGTCCATCAACTTGATCAAGGACAGGAAAAGGGTGACAGGTCACTGAGCAGGCTTCCTGTAGACTTACAGAAATAGCTTCTCCATTCATGGTGGAGGCAGCCGAAATACAAACCCATGTTTACATACGGAAACCCTTTTTTTCTCCAAACACTTCTTGCTATTCATGGCCACCAGAAGTAAAACTGCCATGTTGGAGCTTCCTTCTACAGTACCAGTAGCCTACAAGGTCACCCTCAGAACAAGTGTTTGACCTGGTATTGATTTCTACTCAGACATCGTGACGTTGTGTCTGGCCCTCTATGAAGACTTATTTGTAAGACATCAGTGAACGTCACCTTCAATGTGCAAGCCAAGGTTAGAAAAGACATACTCTACTATAGAAATATCACATCAACCTGGACGTTCTCTGGACAGTAGGAAGCCTTGAACGATAAGTCATTGCAATTATAGTCTACCCTTTGGTATACTTTTCTTTCCGATTCCATCCAACAAATACAAAACTTGCAACTAAGTGCTGGTTTAAACCTGTAGAAAAGACCTTTGTGATGGACAATCAGTATATTGAACCATAATCCTGCATAATTAAGAATCTATAATAAGATATGGTATAATAGCTGTCTTATCCTTCCATCCTGGGATTGAGATCTGCTTGTTGGGACAGAAAATAACTTTACTCCATCAGTCCCAAAAATGACATGAAACTGTTGAAAATTTAATTTCATAAGCTTAAATTTTAAAATGACATATTCAACCAGGAAAATCCATATCATCTTCCAAAAAGTTAATGTTTTACAGAACGAGTCAACAAAAGCAATCAGAAGCTTGTGGTATCATGACTTACATGAAACTGACGTGATTGGATAAAAGGTTCATCCCATAGTTGGTATGCCCTCTATCACCTCTACCATCTACTACAGCCAGCAGGAGTAATCAACACCCATGTATTATTCAGTACCTGTTTGTGTTTCATGCTGTGAACTGCTACTGCAAAGCTTTTGCAAATTTATTTCATATTTCTATAAATAGTATAATCCTGCAGATTCTATGGTATAGTTTTGATTACACCAATTTAGGTAATTTTCACTCTATATTCAAAATTTTTCAAGGACGAGAATAAAAATGAAAGCTTTAAATGTAATATATGCCTTGCTTATCAATTAATGTTTATCAAAAGAAATTCCTTTAAGTACAGCAATGTTCTATGATATTACAGTTTCAATATTTTCATGATGCCCATTTCCAAGTTTTATATCAAGGAGGTTTGAAAAAAAAAACTCCTTCTTGATTAGACCAAATAAAAATCTGTTATGCATAATTAAGCCTAAGGCTTGACCCTCTGAGATGACCTGTCAACACATATATTTGTATGAAATGAATATACTTTTTTAAAACCTTTGTAGGATCTATAATTCTGCATGTAAAAAAAGGCACGGATTTCAAGACTGTGGTATAACACACCAATTTGGTCTTGGCAAGTTCCATTACAGGAATGCCAATACAACAACACAGTAGATGGCATCTGCACAAGGAAAACCCACTAAATAATTCAAAGAGGCTCTCACCATCATAAACTGGAGATTTATCCCAAATACCACACATTTAATTACAAACCATTTCGTACATATATATCCCATACATTTCACTCACCTAAACTGTACTCTGAAAAGTCACCTTCAGAAACAGTCCCACTATATGCCCTTCCCCACAGACAGTCTTGTTTAGCAGGGAATGTCACCTGGCTAATCCTCGTTAACTAACTCTCTGGGGGAGGCTAATTGAATTCCCAAGATGCCTTTGGGAAAACTCCCATGATGCTTTACAACAATTTTGAGCCCCCAAAGCAAAAGCTGGACATTGATTTAGCTATTAGCTAATGACCTGTGACTACAATGATAAAGCCAGTGATATGTCAAAATTGCTGTTATCATCAGTTTGAATCGTGAATTTTTTCATTCTGGGAATATACTCTGAATGAATTAGTTCAACATAGAGTCGATTCCAAGACACCATATGACAAAATAGTTTATTACAATTTCTCTTCAATGTTGGAAAGCCAATGACTTTATCTTGATGAAAGAATGAAAAAACAATAGATGCGTAACAAAAGCAAAGGTTACACACATACTGTGTACATCACCAAACAAACAAACAAACAAATAAATCTGATGGCCCTCTTATAACATGACAAGCAAGTCATGTTTTGTACCTTGTACCATGTCAACTTTTTTTCTGGGTACCAACAGGAAGTTGGTTAACTGGATCAGCATACCCAGCATTCCTGAGGTGAACAGTTGACAGGTCACATCCTTATAGGGCGCTACCTCAGCAGTAATACCATGGTACATCCCAGTACAGCCATCATTCATAGGTTACAAAAACCACACCACAAGCAAGTGTGATAGTAAAAAGGGTAGTAGTAGTACCATACTGTATTGAGTAACTTGACACTTGTCTCTTTGCCAAGTGTTACAGTTGATATCTAATTCTTCTTTTGAAAAAATTATATCATGCATTCTGTGATCAGGCCTTTTACTTCTATTGCTGTGAAAATATCATTTCAAAGGTGACATACATCTGTTTTCTTAGTAATCTTACCCTTTCCATTGAACATGTCAAATGACTATACCCAGGTAACAAACAAGCAAACAAATGAATATATCTTGAGACCATCAAAATTTACCTGGTCTTTAAAAAAACATACACAATTTAGTCAGAATCTCGATGGGACAAACAATAGTGCTGTCAATCACATAACAAGTAGAAGTATCACAATTATTAGTGAAACAACAAAGAAATGCTGTATATGCAAAACCTTCCTGCAGATTTCTTCACTGACAGGTGTCCAAGACAGCCTGGCCTACTTCATGTTGCTATGCCAACAACAGATACTGACACACCATTACTATGGTAACTGATGAGAAACACAGGTTCCAGTGTTCTGATTGACAGAATGGGATCTGTGCCTTAGGTTGGAATGGGATGAAATATCAGCCACAGACAGGGAGGGATTATTTCTTGTGGAGTGATAAGTTACAGAAACAAACCTCCCTAGGGTAAAAATGTAATCCTTGTGAGCCATATTGATGACAATTTATCAAGGATCACAAATGCTTGGGAGGGTGCACTGCTACTCTAAGCTGATAAACATATCTTACTGCAGTTTTAGTAATATTTGTATCAAGGATTATTTCATTTCTTTCACAAATGTAGATGTCACTTCGTGTTTCTATACTGCCCTGCAATTTTGTTCTCCACAGGGAGAAAATGCAGGTTGAAGCAGATGTTCTGTCTGCGCTTTACTGAACTTTACCAGTACGACCACGCCATATGGTACCATACTAATACCTTCTCTCTCTTGGTCTTTATGTCGTACAAATTAAACATCTTTTTAAACACATTTTAAAAACCCAGGGGATAGCAAACTTAAAGTGATCACATATGTTAACAAATGAGTAATATCTTATCCATTATTTCTAATAAACATGTAGTTTATATACCACAAGCATATACAAGCCCAACGTTAGCTTAGACAAAGCACTCTACTTTATGAGTGACTACATGCAACAAACATAACACAATATCTGTATAATAGTACTAAGTCTTAAACGTTTATGATTACACAGTTTGACCTAATACAATAGAGATTTTCCCTACCTTCTCCCCTTATGAAAATATTGCATATATCCTCCGCGTTGAAGTGCCAAACGGCAAACTAGCACTAGCAGCACTGCAAGGCTTTATTTACGAGGAACAAGGTTGCCATCTGCCATTGAGAAACACTTACTGTGGTGTTTCACCATAGACACAGTGGACACAGCACAAAAGTCTGGGATAACAACATGTGGTGGCTCAATGGACAGGGTCAAAGGGTTAACAGGCCTGCCAACAATAGGACAACATGTGTGGGGAGTTGAACAGGTTGGAGATACAGATTCAAGTGGTGCATTTGCTTTGTGAAGTAATATTGTTTAACTTTTCTTTTGAGGTATGATTAAGTTTCTTCATATGCTCATTTTGTCATCATCTTCATTCCAGGCTTAGTCTACTATTTCGGTCCATTAGTTTTTTCTTTAATTTTTATTTTCAGGATTTTCCTCCTCAACTTAAATGTTTTTTAAACTTTAAAGACCACAGTGACTGTACTCCAACATCCCTGGCAATTTCGTCTGTAGGAGACAGTCAGCTCATGCCACCATGGCCTGCAAATCAGAAGCCCACTTAATACGTATGTCACCCTTAATTCTGTTGCAATGTTTTGTAAATATAATTTTTTTTCTTGCAGATGGCAATAGATCAAGTAGGACTTTCCAGATCAGCCAGGATGGGGAGGGGGGGGGGGGTCATATGAGTACTACATGCACATCCAACTTGTCCTTGGAATGGCAGATTAAGTGGTGGAAACTATGTTCAACTTCTATGAAAGAACAATGGTGTCTTTTCAGCAAAGCTGTCAGCCAAACCAAGCATTTCAGACATCTGTCCTACAGTCATGGCCACCTGTCTTCAACATTTACACATTTTCTTACCAAACCAGCACAATAAAAAAACCAAACAACAACTATTAAAGAAATTGTACGCATATTTTTGTTTTTGCTATGTCTTCTTAACATTTCTATAGCTAAAATTGTTATAAAAGTAGATAGAACACTGCTGTAAATGTAATGTCCGTGGCATGTTGGTGTTTTCATGCAATGGTGGACATAATTACATTGTTCAGCCAAGCAAACTAATCTTACCGTGACGACAACTTCATACATATAACTTATCAAAAGGTCATATCGAAATTGTGATAGGATATTGCAAAGTACACTTCATGCTTGTGATTTGTCTAATTAACTGTATGGCTCTACGATTTCGCAAGTTGCTCTTCAAAAATACACGACTTATCGGCTACGCTATTGATATTACAAAGGGCAGAGTAAAATATCATTTTTATAGCAAAAGATATAAAGAAATTATCAACCTGTCAATTTTCTACTGCTGTATACATTTATATTACATGTATTATAATATGCCACCCTTTTCTGGTATGTTTACCCTGTTAGAATGTTTACTTCGGGCTTAGACAAAACAACAATAACAGAGCCAAACTTACATATCTTGTCCTACATTTTGGACAGCTCAACATTTCAGTCCATGATAAGATTTATCAATTTAGTAAGCACAACTAAAGAAATTTCTAACAAAAGTTTAACCAATGTCTAAATTATAATTTTATGTTACATGTATCTGAGGGAGATTGTCTCAAAAACAACATTTTAAGACAATTTCAAAACTGATTCAAAGGTTATGAAACCTTTAAAACCAATGACAAACAACAAAGGAGAGCAACTAATGACCAAAACATGCTGATACTTACTGCTACCTGCTCACTTTCCTCCTACAGTCCTACCTCTTCACTGCACCTTGTAATGGTAATGGAACCACCTGTAGTGTTAAGCCTCACTCTTTCAGACAGAATCCTCGCTAAAGCTAGTAACGTCTTAGTGCTTACGCAACTCAAAAGACATGTATTCGTTGCAGCCTTGGGGCAACTGAGTCCCAGACAAGAATGATCACTTAAAAGCCAACTCACCTGTAGTAATCGCCTAATTATGTCTACCAGCTTCTCACTACGTACTCTACGGAAACCACACGTTTCATCATGGCTTCCTGTCTGTAAGAAAAAGGACCTCGCAAAGTGCATTTTTGTGCCATACTGGTATTCGGCCATTGTTGACTGGACAAATGCACCCCTGTCAGTGCGTCAACATTATACAAGGCCAAGGGGGCACAAGTGGCAAGTACTCAGGTTTAGAGCAACTATGGAAACTCCTTTCTTCTGCTAAAGAACAATGTGTTGCTTTATGTAAAGCTCAAAAGTGTACCTTTTCAACTTTCAAGTTCTTTTTGTTAGCTGAGATTGAATGTCAAAAAAGTGAACCCTAAAGACCATAAAGGGTGATCCAATTACCACTTATTCTTCTCCCCTTTCCAAGTAGCAACTGAGCGCCATTTTACCTGTTCTCTGCTATCCAATCCCATACCTAATACAAAGTACCTTAGCTTGGATAAGGTTAGAGTCATCAGACTAAGAATTTCTATTCATTAAAATATGATTCATATGAACAGAACAAGCTATTCAGTCAATAAAGATGGTAAGAATTTGGCAATGCTACTAATATTTCTTTTTAAAATTCCACACAAAAAATAGTGTTCAAAATCTCCTTTGATTTTCTACATGAATCAAAATGAGAGGTGAGCTTGGTGAGGTTTTAACCAGAGACCTGTCACTATCAGATTTCCTGAGTTGTGTGGTTTTAGTACTTTGTGCAAAGATGTTACAGACAAAAGCCCAAGGGAAGTGGTGTCACAAAGTACATAATTACTTTTCAACAATTCCAGAACACACCTATATCCTTGATTCTAGGAATAGTTTAAGGTCTGGTAGGAAAATGAGATGAGTCAAAACATTTCTAGCTAATGGGCAATCTATCATGATGTAATCTTAAAAGAGCGAAGTATTTCACTGATAAAATTGTAATATGATACTTTCTATGTAACTCTCTATGTTACTTATTATCTACATATGTATGTTCAGGTACTTTCAAAAGTTTCATACCAGTCTTTGCATTGATTCTTTTGTACCAAAAGATTTGATTGAATGAATCCAGACAACACCAAAGTTTCATACCTGGCTAAAATTTCCATTCAGTAACCCAAGGAGGAGGGATAGATGGTGACAGACAAAGATTACCTGGCTTCAAAGATCCAGGCATGACACGTCTACGCCTGCTTGATACTATCTTGCCAGACTTTGAGATCTTGATAAAAAATTTCTCAGATGTTTACATTTAGAAGGAAAGGAAATTAGTTCTAATCCAGAACTAATCTGGACGATCTTTCAAAGTTAATGAATTCGTCTTTCGGAAGGGATGTAGGGATGTAAAACGGGGGTCCTGTGTTCGAGGAGGTGCCTCGATTACTCTCCAAGCAGAGGTTGGTGGGAAAAATCGTGACCTTTTCCTTCCATAATTTTTTTTTTTTTCGACCGGCCTTCCCACCACCTTTAGTAATATGTATGCTGGAAGTACCAGATGTGTGGATGAATTTCCATTTAAAAAAATGTCAGCAATAAAACAGTATGTGTCAAGTCATGGCAAAAGGCTACATGTGGTTTTGTTACTCATTACATATCTGTGAGTGTGTGAAGTGTGTGGCCCTCTAATTGGTCCCAGACCTGGTGTACTCAGTCATAATACTGTTGCAAGAAGTACTTTCCAAGCCAAAGACTGAAAGAGATTTTACTGTTTTGGCTGTTTTTTATGTGCTTTAGGCATAATTGTTGGGTTTCTATTTTGTACTGTTTTCTTTACCTGCCAAACAGAGAGAAAACAACACAAAATAGAAAGCCCGACAAAAAAGCACATTTTTTTAAACACAGAAGCCAAACCTCTGCTTGGAGTGTAATGAGCAGTGTACCAATAATCAAACAAAGAAAATACAGTCAACTAAATGTTATACTACTTAAGATTTGGGTCTACCTTACTTAGGAGGGATCAGTATAAATATTTCGAGGGCCATGGTTATCAAGAAAATTAACTAGAAGGCAAAGAGGACTATTCCTGGAACTGGAAGAATTCTCCGTCCAGCTGTCCCAACATTTAACCCTTTAATTACCTGGGGCAGGATACCACACCCCTGACTCAAGGCCTAGTGGTCTGATTTTAGGTACACCAAAGTATCACATTTTTTATCTCATTTGTCAAGCAATGCAGGGTTCTAGCTAGTGCATTTTAGCGTAGTGGGCCACTACGCTAATATTTGTGACCACTACGCTAAAATAAGGGCCACTACGCTCATTTTTAACTAGTGTAGTGGTGCTTTGGTATCATTTGCTTGTTCAACAATGTCTAATCAATATCTAAACAATGAAAAATGATGATATGCCATTCAAAACTAACTGTGATGTTAACAGAATAACAACTTTTAACTCTACATTATCAAAATCTCACCGTGGAGGGGCCAAGACCCCCCTTCCACATTAATCTCCTGATTGGTCACTTCACTACCATGCCATTCCCACTACGCTAAAATGAAATCCTGGCTAGAACCCTGCAATGCATTAAGTGGTCAACCAAACATATCACACTTCCGTCCATCTACGTAGCTACCGCTGTAGAAACAAGAGCAGAAACATATATTCTTATTACCAAGGTGCATTGAATAATTTTGGATGAACTTTTAAATACTACTTCCAATCCTATTGCCAGGATATATGACTCTTTCATACATGTAAGCAACCTTTTAAAAATTGGTCAACATAACTATGTAAAATAACAATTGCATACAAATATCAAAGCCAGCAACATCAACACATTGTGTATATGTACTTCCAAAGGATGTTATAGACTATAGCCCCCTTGGTTCTTCTAACAACAGTTCCAGACATTCTTTAACCCCCATGTGGACCTGTTGACGAAACTAGTGAATCATTCCACATACTTTTCTCTAATTAGCCTGACCTGACACTGAAATGTGCCCCACTTTGCCAACTTCTGACACTAAAGTCTACCAAAACAAACTCTCAACCAGTGAATCCCGAAAGAACTTGTAGTGTAAACATAGCAACTTGCGCTTTCGGTCTTTCTTCTCATGACTTATATAACATCTGTTGAAGGAATGGGTCCGGAAGAGGGGAGGGGGGCACAGCTGTAAAACTGAAAGACTTACCCTCCGGAAACTTGCGTTGTGTGGAAAAAAACTCAGATGCGAGCGCACTCTGGACAGAAACTCCCTTCTCACAAGTGTGAGTACATACTAGAATGGATTGGGTTTGTCAGCGAGCCAGGATTTGGCGGATTTACATGACAATCCAAGCCATCTGGTGGCAAACTTAGTCGGGGGTCCGACAACTGAAAAAGTCGGGTTCTAAAAAAGAGGGCGTGTTTGCCGTCCTTGGGTGCCGTACAAATACAAACATGCGGCGATCCCGCCAAAAAAGGGAGCAAAGGTCGTTCAGAGGTACTTACATAATGGTCGGGAGTCCTAGCACTGGGTTCACCTCAGTTTTAAGGATGTTGGGTCGCGGTTAAAGCCGGGAGATGTCCGTAGATCAAGTGTTGTGATGCTTCTTCTAAGTTCAGCTGTGATTTCGTGGGCGCACTTCCGGTCCCACAGGACGTCCGTCCAGACTTTTGCCCCACGTGACGTCACTTCCGGGTTTTCCTCTCCGGGCTCCACCCAACTAAATTTTATTTACGTGTCCGTGGTCACGTACCATTGCAAAAATCGCAGATCGATGCAAACTTCAAGACACAAATGTCTTTTTTTTTGTTTGTTCTATCATACCATAGAAATGAATTTCTACCTTTGAAAGCAAGTTGTACATCACATCCCTTAGTCATAGACCTTAGAGGAGACGAGTATCATCGTAATTTTATTGTATTGAAAGATTTATTTTTGCCTTACATCGTAGCATGTACAAATGTTGTGCAATAAAGTTCATTCATTCATTCATATAGCGTCAGATTAATTGACTTCTTCTCCATAAAACTTTAGACTAACGTCCTTGCATGTAACTAGTACATCAAATAGATGGAGCGGCGTATAGTTCTTCGGTTGAGTTGATAGGAGTATTTAGATGGTTAAGGTGTACATTAATGTACTTTTAGACAAGTTGTGATGTAAAACAGAACGTCATATGAACATGGATTATAGTCTTGTGATATACTTTTTATGCTCGACTACATTCTGTGTGTCCTGTATCCTCAGACTACATATTACTCCTGTGTGATTTATTAAAAACTTTTCCGCCACAGGGTTGCAATATTTCAGCCAGTCGTAGTGCGTCTCTTTTGAACTGTGCTGACTGCACGTGGGCCGGCGCTAGCGTTGCATACGACGTTGGGCATTTGTGCAGTAAGAAAAAAAAAATAGCTATTAAAAATGGTGGATGATTCCTCACATTTTCCAGCGCGACAGCTATTGTTGGGCGCTGCGGATAATCAGTGATAGCCTGGCATCCTTCCGTATTATAGCTCCCGAGTCTCTTCTGTCCTATCCGCAAATACAGAGCCAAAAGAGACTCATGAGCTATAATACTGCTGGACACCGGACTAACTCACCGAAAACTGGTTATAGGATCGCTAGGATGGGAATTTTATATTTGAGACATGTTAGGTTGAAGCTAGTTTTCAAAGCTATCATCATTTAGCACGAATTTTGCAAAACGAGAGAACAACTGCTGGCGGTGCATGCGTCCTGGCTAACGGCAAATTTCTAATCTCCAAGCAGATCCTACAATGGCAGAAGATAATGCCAAACTGACCAAGGAGTGTAGTCAGCCAAGAGGTGTTCATTTGCTCCAGTAGCGAAATACACTCCTAAGCCGGCTTCACTCCTCTGGCAGCTTTTAATACTATCTTATGCGTAGGATCTGCTTGGGTAGTTTGAGGAACGAAAAGTACGATATAAAAGACAACAAGAACACAACGTGACAAAATGGATCAAAAATAATTCAATATCATACCTTAGCCTAGTATATTTATTTGCATTAACTTTAATTTTTCGTTTCTTGCAAACAGCCCAGGGTAGAAAATGTGACGTAGGCCTAACCGGAGCGCCACGAAAGCTGTGGAATTCATTATTTATCATATATTGATAGGCTTTTTCACCCACCACATTACATTCACACACCATAAAAGGTTAGTCTGTACGTATTATATAGGTCAACATGTAAGATTAGACTAGACGAAACATCTGTCTGTCACGACAGATTACTGTATAACGCAGACATGCGTTTGGACACTGATATCTGTTAATTAGGTATTGTTTCCACTACGATGAACTACCAAGAAGATTCAATATTGTTTTATAAATGAAAAAGAAAAATGAAATTCGTAAAGACAGTGACAGTAAATCAATTTTGAATTGTCAAAGCTTGAACATATTTATTGATACAATGAAAAGTGAACGACGTCTTCAATAACAAAAACACGAAGTGAGTGCATTTATCATGGACATTAGCTCCAAAATATATCATAAATACGTATTAGCAGTACCATATCCTTTTTCTATTGCTCCTTGTCGTAAATTGAGACATAGATATGAGTATGCGTTTGAATCTGTGACTGGATCATACTTCCTACCAGCAAAAAAAGCACGTTCAAAAACGGTCAACGTTTACATAACCTTACACAATAGCTACAAAATTGTTTCACGCATGCAGCCGACCAAATGTCACATATTGCAAAGCAAACAAGTACTGATACATGAATATTCTCTACTTCTTTTTAAACATGCATGCAATCCAGGCCATAAAATTTCAATGAACTGCGGTATTTATTCCATTGTGCATACGTCAAAACAATCGTGAGCACTCTCAACTGTATAAAGTCAAGGCAACGACTAAATAAAAATCTCAAACGTTATCATCTTAAACTGTGCCCCCACAATACACAAATATGTAAAAATCGACCATCCAATTTCAGATTATTATGATCAGTAATGGGAAGGAACGCCGACCATGTAACAAGTGGTAGTTAATGGCCTATTTATTTCATTTATTTCACTGCATGTGTCAGTACTCGTGCTTCTTTCCACACTTATAATAGATTCCGAGAGCAATGATACTGAAGTACATTACGGCAGTTGAAGTCAAAACCGGACTACTTAAAGAACTCTTCTCTAAAGAGCGCAAGTCAATTTTCCTACACATTTCCAAACGTGACCAAATGTGTGGCGGTAACCTAGATATTCTCCGCTACAGCTGTGTAGATGAAGTACATGTACTAGAGGCCCCTAGAGTATGATAGGTGTCGATTTGCCCCAAATCTAGAACTCTATTAGCTGCGTAGTTGGTCGTTCCTTGCCCATAATCTGCACCAGGACAGTACAGGATATACGAAAATGTAAAATTAACCATCCAATTCCAGATTATTATGATCAGTGTAATGGGAAAGAACGCCGACCATGTAACAAGTGGTAGTTAATGGCCTATTTCAGTGCATGTGTCAATACTCGTGCTTCTTTCCATACATGCTTAAATAGATTCCGAGAGCATCGATACTGAAGTACATTACGGCAGTTGACGTCAAAACCGGAACTCTTGCCTAAAGAGCGCCAGCTAGTCAATTTTCCTACACATTTCCAAACGTGACCAAAAGTGTGGCGGTAACCTAGATATTCTCCACTACAGCTGTGTAGATGAAGTACATGTACTAGAGGCCCCTAGAGTATGATAGGTGTCGATTTGCCCCAAATCTAGAACTCTATTAGCTGCGTAGTTGGTCGTTCCTTGCCCATTATCTGAGCCAGGACAGTACACGATCACGAAAATGTAAAAATTAACCATCCAATTCCAGATTATTATGAATGATTATTATGATCAGTAATGGAAAGAACGCCGACCATATAACAAGTGGTAGTTAATGGCCTATTTCAGTGCATGTGTCAGTACTCGTGCTTCTCTCCACGCTTATAACAGATTCCGAGAGCATCGATACTGAAGTACATTACGGCAGTTGAAGTCAAAACCGGACTACGTAAAAGAACTCTTGCCTAAAGAGCGCCAGCTAGTTAATTTTCCTACACATTTCCAAACGTGACCAAAAGTGTGGCGGTAACCTAGATATTCTCCACTACAGCTGTGTAGATGAAGTGCATGTACTATAGAGTATGATTGGTGTCGATTTGCCCCAAATCTAGAACTCTATTACCTGCGTAGTTGGTCGTTCCTGGTCCATTATCTGAACTAGGAGCTCTCTCTGGCACTGGTAATGGCACTGTCACAAAGTGTGTGTCAGCGGCTCTATTTACTACCCGGACACGACACAATGCATTAAAATGATCGGTGCTGCGCGATGACAAGAGCAACAAGAGCAGACATCTTTTAGTCCATCGTATTAAAAATGATCGCAAATGATCATACATAGCCTGGTATTCAGCCGTGTTATATAGCTCCCGAGTCTCTCCTGTCCTCTCCGCAAATACGATAGGACATCAGAGAAGCGGGAGCTATAATATTTCTGGATACCAGGCTACATATCATGGTAGTCGTGTCAGAAGATTATTGCTGTATAGTCTTCCTATTTATACATCAAAGCACCTTAAAATCGCAATTGGTTCGAGATGAAATGTGATTACCTGTTGGTCATTACGCTTTCAGCCGTCTCCTTCGGTTGAGTATCATCTGTCAGTTATGTTTTCAAGTCTTTTCTTAGGGGTAGAATCATACAGACGCTGAAACATAATTCAATTCATAAAACCAAAGAATTCCAGTCCAAACATTTTCCATCGGCAAGCATCACTGTTCTTGGTTCTCCCCACAACTTTGCCACACGCAATGTTGTACAGTAACAACGTACGTGTCCTCAAACGTTTTTATACGGACAGGCCAAGCAGAAACAAGTCACTGTTGATTCTGTCGAATCCCTCTCTGGTGTTGTCCTTCATCCGGTCGTCCGCGGATTTCCTAAAGGCCTCTCCCTTGAAGAACAGTCCGAACACAACCAAGACTACCCCTGCAAACACGGAGATACCCAGCACCACTATCACCGTGTAGAACCGCAGGATTGTCAGTCGTGAATTCTGTGCCTGGTCTGATGAACGGTGGCTCATCGTGGTGACATTGGACGACGTTTGGACGGAGGAGTATGTCAGCGTACTGTTCGTCCAGCTGCCTCGGGCCACGGTGGTTGTGATGCCGTCGCCGGGATTTCGTGCTGTCGCTGAGGAGTCCGTCGCTGAGTCACTGGCCGATGTTTGAATGGCGAGAAGCAGGAGAAAGTAGCCAACCGCCATCATCGTTGGGATTTGGTAGAGTCTCTTCAGGCAGTTGATGCCTTAGAATGAGGCTCAAAGTTGTACAGCATTTGGTTGACAGCTCCTCAAACCAGATTCGATCTTTTGAACTAAAATGTGCACACCACCACAGAAGTTCGTCGTCGAGAAGGCAGATGTTGCAACACTCATCCGCTTGAAGAAAAGTGGCCAAGATGAATCGGAGTCTTCGCCGTCAGATCCCGCCTAGCACAGCACAATGAGCGATAATTACTCCAGATGGTTTCAACACGTGACCTTTCAGCTATTGTTGGTAAAGGTTACGAAACACGCACATGTAGAATCCGAGTGATGTCGATGTAAAGAATCACACGCTTCATTCTTGTTTTTCTTATAATACATGCTAAGCAACGCAAATATTAAGCATCGTTTCAGTTTTCAGATCCATCCCTTGTCTGGGTAATGTCGCATTTGAAGTGACAGTTCTGAATTGTGCTTAGTTACTTCGTGTTCATAGGAAACGAATTGAATAAGCAAGAATTACATGAAAAAAGCTTTGTAAACCCACGTACCTTGTCACGTGCGGCCTTGATGGCTTTAAATTGGCCACTTTCAAGCCTTGATACGGTGAATTCGTGCTCTCCTCTTCATCTTGCAGCAACATTGAAATAGGAACGGCTGTTACGGAGGTTATCGTAGGTGTCAGGTAGCTCTTTGTGGCGTGCCAAGTCGTGGTGCTACATGTGACAGGGAAGACCACTTTCATACATTACGTACATGAGGTAATGCGGAGGTAATTGTGGCGGCACATCCTTGGCACAAATAAGAAGATTGAAATCTAAGATGCAAGTACATATTCAACCATCGTTTTCGCTTTAATATTTCTCATTACTGGTCGGCATTTTCCTCATGCTTTCCTTAAATTCTTCTGTGGATGCGGGTGCTTAATTGTGACGTCACAAATCCCGGAGTGTCCCCATAGTAACACATCGCGGGTGAAATCTTTTGATCACGTGTAATTATACAAAGAGCGGCTTGCATCATTGTATCTATACGGCTGTTATTTTGTGTTGTTTTTTACAGGCAAAACCTATAAAGCATTTAGAATACCTAATTGCTTATTGTGGAAACGGTTTCTAGCACACAGATTTGTTATGCATCCCACGGCGTAATACCTACGCTTCTGTCCACATATTATTTTGTCCGTTGGGTAGCGACGGTTGGAACAAACAAAATCTATTAAACCACGACTGACTTTCAGCCTAGTAATCTTCAGACCCAGCAAAGACCCGCGCTGGTTTGAACCAGGCTTAAGACATGTTTTCCAAGAAGCACAAAAGCCTTACGGGATTGACAAGAACGCAAACTTTGTCACGACTACTGTACATATGGTACTATAGTATTTCTTCGGCTTATTTATCTGCGTATACAACTGGCAGCGAACCAATTGGTGAGGAAGGGAAAGTTGACCGGATTCCACTAGTAAGATACACGAATTCATAGTGAAACCATGAAACCAGTATACTTTTAAAGCTTTACAAGGGACCCAAGATAGTCTAAGGGATTTTTCCAAGTTCTATTAAAAGATAAATTCAAAGTCCTTTTCCATTTCATTGGGGGCGACGCCGGCTATAACGGGTTTTAAAGATCTATAACATGAGAGCCCTCGACCTTTGTGTTGTCCTTCACTGGCCAAATGTTTTAATGCGAGGTATACACAGAGAGGGATTATAGACTTTTTCAATCCACTTATAAACCCCCAAGAGAGCCGATGGTCCCTCCATTACCTTCAATAATCCGGAAGTCGCAAAGAAACACCTGCGTCCTCTGCGAGGTTACCAAAAATGAAAAAAAAACAAAAACATCTAAGCGTAAAATCATAATTCTTTTCTTCATTCATCCATGGAAGCGATGCTTCCTCAAGACCTTACGTCTAAATGAATTATATGTATGAGTGTTCAGGTCAGACGATATGGCTAGATTTGAATCATAACCTCTGATTTGCAAACTTTGAAAACAATATGAAATATATTACGCTAAATTTCAGCTCTTTGGTCCAAAAATGAAAAAGTTAAATCCATTTGAAGATTTGGCAGGAGAAAAAGAAGAAGAAACATGACAAAAGACAATACATTTGATTGAAATTGATTGATGGAGACATAAAACACACCCCATGTGCGCATCTATATATGAAAGTCAGTACCATGCAGCTACTCAAAGCACAATTATAAACATTAAAGAGCAGAGATCACTCTATTGCCAATAAACCAATTTGACGTGCTTGCGGACTGTGCCGGCCATTATCGGGAGATAAACCACGACAATACTGTCAAATAAGTCTATCACACAGCTTACACGATGGGTTATTTTCGTTGGTAACGAATCCAATGGCTGTTGGCAAGACAGAACAATAATTATCAAAACGCCACAAACTGATTATTACACATCTTCAGGAGTCCAAGACAAATCAATTTACTTCGTGATAGCCAACATAAGTGCGCAGATTTTGAACCTTTTTTATTGAATCACTCAAAAAATTATTTCATTTGTCAGGAGATTCAATAACGACATGGTGGTAGGAAAAAAATCTTTGACGGGCACATAAAAGACGCCCCACGTGCGCAGCTATATATGGAAGTCATTGCCAGCTACTCAAAGCACAATAATGGACATCAAGAGCAGAAGTTATTCTATTGCCACGAAACCATTTTCAAGTCCTTGCCGACTGAAGTCATTATCGTGATTGTATTGGGTAGATGTGACGTTCAGGAAATGAAAGCTTCTTTAATAGCGTATAGATGAGCCCGAATCAGCACTTGTCTGAAAAGTTCCCTGGAAAATCACGGCAATACTGCCAAATAAGTCTATATCACACACCATACACTATAGGTTGTTTCCGTTGGTAACGAATCCCATGGCTGTTGGCAAGACATTAACAATAAATCATCAAAACGCCACAAACTGATTATTACAGATCTTCGGGAATCCAAGACAGACTTATTTCGTGACGACAGACATACGTCCACCGATTGTACACTTTTCACCATCTCATTTGTTAGGAGATTCAATAACGTCATGGTAGGTAGGAAAAATATTAATTTTTTTATGTAGACATAAAAGACAGCCCACGTGCGCATTTATGTAAGGAAGGCATTGCCAGCTACTCAAAGCACAATATTAATGAACATTCAAAAGCAGAAGTTATTCTATTGCCACGAGACCAGTTTGACGTGCCTGCCGACTGAAGCCGTGATTGTATTGGGTAGATGTGAAGTTCAGCAAATGAAAGCTTCTTGGCATATACATGAGCTCAAATTAGCACTTGTCTGGTGAGTTCCCTGGAAAATCACGACAATACTGCCAAATAAGTCTATATCACACAGCTTACTCGACGGGTTGTTTTCGTGGGTATGACCATGTTGATTTGATTATATGGATGACATCAGCGCCGGCATTAATTTTCGTCCGTTTCCAAAAATGAAATAAAAAGTTTTTCCACCATGCTTTAAATCGTACAAAGCAGCTGTAAACGGAGTAAATGCATGCCGTAGATTAAATGAAAAATATATCGGGAAACATACACTATTGTCAACGTCAATTCCAATGGCAAAGAAGAAGACTGTGAAAACAAAAAAAAGAAGAATCTATTCCCGGTATTCAATACTCGGTGATTGTCAATTGTCTTCAGCCTTCCAGACCACTTTGATTTTATTTTTGTTTTAAGAAAAGGGAAGAGTCATGTAAACGTTAGATATAGTGATAGCATAGGTGCAGATGTATTGTTTATTCAATTGTAATACTACATGTAATATTACTTAGTCTTTAGTATCCCATCATGGGAATTGCTATATTTAGCCCACATGGGCAGGAACGTGCAAATAAAGATCATCACTTTATAATGAATGCAATTTTTTTGGCCAAACTTTTTTTTATTCGCACGCTCGCACCAGTTTTAGGATTCCCATAGGATGTCATCCATGCAATCATATCAACATGGCCCAACGGATCATATGGCTGTTGGCAATACAGAACAATTATCATCCAAACGCAACAAACTGATTATTACACATCTTCAGGAATCCAAGACAAATTTACTTCGTGATGACCAACATAAGTGCACCGGTTTTGCACTTTTCTTATTGAACCAATCCAAAAATTATTTCATCTCATACAGTGTCAGGAGATTCAATAAGAACAAGGTTGGAAACTGGACAGACTGACATTTGCTCGGGAGCAAATACAGCATATTTCAATCCATCCTCATCCCCATGCAAAAATCCACACCAAATTTCAGCTCATTTGATCTAAAAATTGAAAAGTTTGATCCATTTGAAAATTTGGCAGGAGATGAACAAGGAGAAGAAGAAGAAACATGACAAAATACTATATATTTCAATACATGTATGGATTGAAGTATAAAACATCTTGATGAGC
>NC_049988.1:11531581-11543845 GCF_000003815.2 Branchiostoma floridae
TGCCACTAAACCAATTTGACGTGCTTGCGGACTGTGCCGGCCATTATCGTGAGATGTGAAGTTCAGGAAATGAAAGCTTCTCAGCCCAGATGAGCCCAGATTAGCACTTGTCTGGTGAGCTCACGTGAAAATCTGCACATGTTTGTCCTGACAAGGATGTGCTGTGTAGCCTGGGTACCATCCGATTTCTACCGGGGCTCCTTACACTCGATAGGGTAGCGAGAGTAAAGGTGGACTCTCACTGCACTTGGCAAAGGTGCGGCACTGCGGGGTTCGTTCACTGCGGCACTGTTTTGTTATTTCCGCGAATTTTTAGAATTCAGATATTGCGCAATACGTAAAAGTATGACTTAGAAGACAACAAAATACACAAAACGGAAGAAAATTCGGTACCGCAAGTGCAGTGAGAGTCCGCCTTAAGGATCCCCGGTAGAAATCAGATGGTACCCAGGTTAGAACTGTAAGCTTAGTGCAAGAACACAGAAATCTGCCCATTACGTAGTCAAGAGACGATAATACGTTTTAAAGATTGCTGGCGACAAAGGAAAAGATTGTGCGAGAGGAATACTAGTACACACACACCATCCTTTGCTGTCCATATAGATTTTCCCAAATAAATAAACAAACAAAGAAACAAAGATTTTTTTCCATTTTTAAGAAACATATTACTAACGCTTAACCCATAATACAAAAACTAAAGTGATTGTGTACAATAATTTTGGATAATAATAAAGTACAGCGGTTGGGGAAATGTGATAAAACCAAATGCAACAAAGTGCTCAGCAATTGTCAATGTAGTTATCACGTTTGTCTAACGCAATATGATATCAATAGCCCTCTACCGTGACACCTGTGATTCCCAATCAAAGAAAGTTGACATCATTTCAGGACTCATTATCTTGGCGACGGTTACATGTAGACAATTGATTTGGTCGATCACGTATTTTCTCTTTCCTGTTCTTTCAAAACTCATAAGCGGTGGCTTGGAGACGACTAGCGATTCATTTCGAAACAGCACCGTAGCAAACCAGCGAATGGCTTAGGCCTTATGTTTTGTTTGATGTCATCGACTGGCTTGGTAACAGTTTCCCCTCAAACTGAATAGAAAAATCCTTTATTCTTTGGCTACCGATGGCTTACAAAAAGAATTTCAAATTGTAACAGTAGTTGAATTTGAACACGGATGACCAAATATACTTCTTGCCTGATACTGCAGATTATGTGGCAGGTATTGACGGATATTTTCCCCGAGAACTTGAGGAAACGTAGTGTACAGTCTTATCGGAATGCTGCGGTTTCCTTGGTGCTGAAGAACCTTCCAATGGAATGTCAAAAAACTTTGAATTCATGTACAGGAATGCTTTCCAGGGCCATGCCACCATTTGTGGGCCTAACTTATTCTCCAACTAGAGGTTTCAGTCGGATGGTAACTAGTCGTTGTGAGGTAGATGTTACTACCCCCGACCAAAATCTCTGCTTGGAGAATAGGCCAAACCAGGCTTATGGCAGCCTGAAACAGCACCGTAGCAAACTAGCGAATTTGAATGGCTTATGTTATTTTTGATATTATTGGCTTGCTTGGTAACAGCCTCCCCTCAAAATGAATAGAGAACCCGTATTCTTTGACTTCTGATGGTCAGAATCTCAAAGTTTAACGAGGTTGCTTTTGAACACGAACGACCAAACGTACATCTTGCCTGATACTGCAGATTGTGTGGCAGCTATTGAAGGACATTTGAAGAGCTTGAGGAAACGTACTTATCCTTGCCATAGTGTTCATACGAAATGTACCATATTCTTTCGTAGCATGCCTTTAAGACTTGATGAAAATCTAGTAACGGGTGTACGGTAGTATAAACTCGTGTTACTGACCAGTAACCCATGTGTGATAAAGTTGCGTGGCGTTGACGTTTGTGCAGAATATTTTTATCTCCTTATGATAAGAGAGTTGTGTGTACATAGTCACGCAGACTAAAGCCGGTATAATAATGCACATCCCCAGAGCTGCTTTGCACACATTATGCATTTTCTCATTGGTTTTTATATGGACAGATTAATGGATTTGAGCAGAAAAAAAAACACGTAACACTGCTATGACGAAGAAGTCAGAAAGAAAAGAAGTGCTAAAGACGTCAGCTCCTGTGCAGTAACTAACACTATGTATTTACAAGTATGTATATACTTATTTAATCATCTACTTATTACAGTCCTGTCTAATATATTATTTTCAATATTTATACAAGTGGCGGCGCTAAAATAAGTTGGGTACAACTTGAGTCCGCGCGGTCACTTCGTCTTCGTATCTTTCTTCGTATCATTTCATGCATTTTTCAATAAATAAAAAGAACCCTAACGTTACAATAGTGCAGAAAAGATAGACAGGATTGTGTGCTGTATGGATGTTACTACTCCAGATATCCAGAAAACTCTCCAGAAAATATCCGAGTAATGATGACAAGTATTTGAAATGTCTTCGTGATGAAAATACGTTCTACATACATAATGTCACTTTTTCCCGTTACCTAGTTTTTACTCTGTGGCATACTTGTCTGTGTTGCGAGTACGAGTATACATACGCCGAGGCACAACATTGTTGGAATAGAATTTTCATTTTGCTTATTGGCATATACATGAGGTATATCTATTGTACATCTTTATCTGCGAGGTAAACTGTGTGTGATCGATTAGTTTAATCATTACAATGTCCACGATTACTAGTACACATGCAATGTATGTGGAAAAGTGCCATAGAGTAACCGTCACCGTACAAGAGAAAGTCATCTAATAACATTTTTTGAGTTCACTTTTACAACCTTGTTGGGAAATACATCAATCATATTCTAAACAAGTAAGCAAAATCTATGTTTTTATGTACATGAATGAAAACGCTTATTCTGAAAAAACTATTGCGACGACAAAGATACATACTAGAGAGCTTTCAAAGCGTAATGCGGAAGTGTCTTTGACACTACATAATATTGTTTACGCTTTGCCGAAATGTCAAAGCAAGTACTGCACTGAAGAAAATTGTAACATGATCTCCGCGTCACTCCTGAACTTCTAAATGAAATGCCGAAGTGTCTGAAATGATTTGTTGTAATTCTCTGACGAAATGCCGACGTATCTTACGTGGCATACAGTCCCAACGGAAAGCTGGCATTTCCTTGGTGCTGAAGAACCTTCCAATGGAATGTCGAAACGTAGAATGTACGGGAATGCTTTCCAGGGCCATGCCACCATTTGTGGGCTTAACGTATCCTCCTAGCATAAGTTTCAGTCGGATGGTAGTAGTGGTCGCGAGGTAGATGTTAAAAATCGCAACCATGCATGCACTACCCCGACCAAAATCTCTGCTTGGAGAATAGGCCAAACTTAACCTCCATAGCAGGCTCTCTGGGCCCTTTCCCGTATTTTTTTGCTCATAATAGGCTTTTGCTGGCCTTTTCTTTTTGTACTGGGTCGCTTGTACGGGCCAGCAGTATAAGCCACACAGTATAAAAAGAAAAGGCCAGCAAAAGTGTATTATGAGCCAAAAAAAGAAGGAAGAAATACCCAGAGAGCCTTCTATGGAGGCTAGGCCAAACTCGACTCATGGCAGCTCGCTGAAGTCCATCATATCGCTGCGCCCGTAGAGGAGCGAGTCGCCGGTGTGAGACATCTGTGTGCTGTAGCGCTCGTTGTGTTCGTCGTTCCCGCTGATGTGGCGGATGCCGTAGGGCTCGGTTCTGTGGAAACAATTTACTCTCATTACATGACGGCATACGCGGCTTATTTGATGACACAAACCTGTCCACAATCAGATTCATAATACACAGCGTCACTAATACAATTTGCGCCCGATCTGCAGGGTCCGGCGATATATTTTGGAGCCAACATTAGTACGGATACAATTTTTCACGTCCCTTGACAAGACTAGGGCACGTCCTTGGAACTGAAAGTGAAACTGCAAATAAAAAAATGAAAGCACCGGCTTGACTTATGCATGTACGTAGAAAATTATACCTGACCTGAGAAAGAGATTGAAAGACACCAAGACCATTCCTCCAACGATGACCACCGACAGAACGGTCACCAAGACGACCAGTCGAGTCATCGGTCCATATTTGCCGATGTCCTCTCCATCATCCCACAGGATAGTCATGTTCACATTCGTAGCCACGGTGCTTGAGTCTTGTACATAGCTGGTGCCTGGATACTGCGACATTATTGGTGTAATCTACTGACAGTTGAAGACATCAAATGCATCTTGTATTGCCCGTTCAAACAAAGCTATATAGCTAAGCTCCATCCACGTAAAGCTATAGCTACGTTTACGGCGCGTTGCAACTCAAACTCGTCAAAGCTCGTCTATTCCAAATGCGTGAGAAGACGCTAATGATAGATTTTACCGGCTTAGAACGAACCTCCGACTGGTTTGAAGAAGACGACAACAGCCTTTGACTCGATACCGTTAATGCAACGTCATTTGGGTAACCATGGCAACCAAGCCGCTTTGCCGCTATGATCGTCTGCAGTACACAACATTCTCTTGGTATGCTCTCACGATCGGATCTTCTTCTTTTGCGTGTAAGGTAAGACTGTAAGTTGTTCTTTGAAGAGATGTGATGCCCACGAGAGATATGCCGCATTCACCTAGGCAACAATTGGCTGCCGTAGGCATTCGCAAGACATGACGCATTTAATATCAGCCAGCCCGGGTTCAAAATCATTCGGATCTAAAGGCTTACACATGATAATATGGGAATTGTGTTACATCTATTACCGATCATATACAGATAGGGGAGTCAGCCGACCAGAAGAGTACTAGTATTTTCTCACCGACGGAGCCAGCGCTGAGCTACTTCCTTTGTACAAATAATGGGGGAATTAAATTGATATCTTTTGAACAACGTGACCCCGCATAGACCCCGTCGGTGAGGAAAATACTCCTTTGACCAGCTGACTCCACAAGCGTACTATAAACTCTACATATGTGTCCAGTTTCTGCAATAAGAGATGAGGTGGGTCAGAGAGGTCAAAACGATCAGAGAATCTACAACACTGATGTGAAGCATAAAAACCCTTTTAAAATCGTCGTTTTCGGCTTTCAGAAGATCACTGGCGACATGGTTTTCATCGGAGTTTTTCATGTCTCGGAATAGAGGCGTTTGGGCACAAATGTCGGCACTGTTTCAGTCTGAATCTTACTGGCAAACCAACACTGAAAGCAAAGCTATGCGACTTCTGTAAATTGCGTATCTGTGGAAAAGCAAGTTGCCATGGTACAGATGGACTTTTACAAGATTTAAAATCCGGAGTTTGTCTACAAAAAAGCCCTTTGTCTCTGTAACATTGTTATGCCACAAATGTGACTATCTATTAAAACTCACTTAAGAATCCAATATGTGTCCTGTGTTGCTCTATACTATGAACCTACCTTCATATACCTATAAGGCTAAGAAATGTTATGATACTGGCATGATCTAGCAGCTTGCTCGCTATCTAAATGGCCGACCATTTAGCTGGAAACGACTTGACTTCCGGTAATATCCCCCTTACCGAGACAGATATCATCAACACCATCGAGATGAACTGCCTATGAGAAAAGAACGGCCTAAAATGGCCCAAACGCATGGTCTATTGAGAGAATACTGGGGAAGAGGGTCGCCCGAGGGGATGGAGCAAGAGTCTATCTACGTGGAATGAGCAAAATTTTAGCAACCCAGCTGAAGATGGGAGTTCTCACATCTATTGGACAAAAGACAATTTTGGACATGCTAGAGGGAGGAAGGCCTTGTTGGCTTCCAGGGTCACTCCTCTTAAGTTACGAGAAGAATAAGTTTGCTATCTTTTAACCAAATGTTGTCACAAAGAAGAAAAGCTACACTTGTGCACATTTGCAAGCAGCATAATTTAATCACGATACATCTTTAATTGATATTTATTTGCTAGAGATGTCAAGCAAAGATTATCTTCAGTTCAGTACATAATAAGGCAGTTCCTCAGTCTGTACCACTGACATACAAGTCATTTTTAGCACAAACATCATCTAAACTTCTGAGGGCAGAGCAAAGCCAGGACATCTTTCTGTCTATTACATCTTTGTATAACAGTCTTATACATTTCAATATTTCTGACTTGAATGACTGAATTTATGGTCTTTCAAAGGCCTATCTACAGAAAAAGAAAAATACATCACTTTCATAAGTAAAAGCTCTCACCACTAGTCAACTTCATATTTCAGCATTCTTTTGTCTACAGAAAATAATGATAAGGAATATTCTACTTTTTACACATTACATTCTATGACTGTGTTTTTTGCATCACCTTTTCAAGCATCCTGCAAATAAAGAGTGTACCAGTAATCCATCTACAATAGGTAATGCAACAATTTGCTATACAAAATGCATATAAGAATCTTCTTTTTACTATGTCTCCATTGTTTATCATATTGCAAATCCCTGACCTGGCTGTAACACACATAATTTTGGTGAAAACATTATCCAGTTTACACTTTTGTGGCTTTCTTAAAAGAATATACTATACATAGTTTATAACTAATGTATGATAATCATATTTGACATTCATTGACTGTTATAACCATTCTTCAAAACATGTCCAGCTTTGAAAGCAGCTGCCCTCAGAAGTTGACTGCCTACATATACTCCACCTTTCCAAAACACAGCAACAATATACTCCACATAACATCAAAGTTGATACAACTCATGAAACAACCTTTACAACATTACAACAGAGGGTAACACTTGAGCTTGTTGTGCTGTTCTAACCATGTTAACCTGGGTGGACTAGAAAGACGTAACAAGTTTAATTGTATCTGAAGATTTCCAGTTATATAAAGGCTCAAATAGTTGTGGGATTTGTAGAAAGATGTTGCTGTCTATTGGAAAGGAGGAGCTGACTTTGTGTGCAAACACACAGGCATTTGGCGTCCAGCTAAAGAAATCAATTTCAAGGGGAGATGAATAATTCAAAGAAAGCAAACCTCAAACAAAGGCAAGGAATGCCTTCAAGATTAGCAAAATGGAAGGATGACAGAAAAGAAGGAAAGCGGTGAAACTAGGCTGGACTGAACCAAAGTGCACTATGGTCCATGCACACAAACTTTAACCTCATCCGCCCCCACGTGCCCCGCCCCTTGGTGACGGTCGCCAGCGAGACGAGCCCCCACCCTGTCCTGTCATGGGGTTAAAACCTGGAAGACACAAGAGTCAGACAATACAATCAACAATGGAAAAGTTTTTAACTGCTTAACTTGCAAAATAAAGGATACTTCCAAACTACAAGTAGTATTTTTTCTGTTACCTAAATGAATGTGATTCTGTGCATTCTGCAAGGACAAATTGTTATCTATTAAATTAATGATAGCATATAAAAACGAATCTATTGATGTCATGAAAAAGTGTATTGAAAATCAACATTGGAATCAGTGAACAGGAAACAAAGGACAGTACGTACCATCTCTGAGACGTTTCTTAGGCTGAGGTTTTGGTTTAGACTCTCCACTTGCTTCATCAGTCTAAACAAAACATTGAGAATTGCTTTCATCAGATATCTACAAAATAAATATAGTGTTTCCCCTGCTTTCAAAGTATTCTTTTCTTTCACACATCAAGGACTAGCGTTACCTTCTCCAGTGTACCATAAAAGTGACATTTACTTCAGGGATAGATGAGATGACAAAGTACTTTCTCCCTCCAATAAACCAAGTACCAATGAACATCCATACCTGGTGACCTTTGGTCTTAGAGTGGTATCCTTTGCCTTTTTGCAGTTTTTCCCACTCGTCTATTTTTTCCTGCCGCTTTGCCTCCTCCCTCTGACAGGAAAAGAAAGATTAAGTCAAGGCACATACCAAATGTCTAAACATATCAACAGTTACTGCTATGTTCCATGTTATCCATGTCTATATCTTATATTTTAGTTTGACTTTCTTTGAAAATTTTGCCATATAAGTAAAGTTTGCAAAAAGGTCTTTATTAGGGGTGGGTACCGGTACAGAAAATCCAGGTACAGGTATGGTCCAGGTTCAGAGGATCAGGTCCAGGCCCGGACCTGAACCTAGACCTAATTGTTTGTGAATGGGCTCAAATGATACTCAAAACAATGGTCCATTCTGCTACAAAGGAATCTGTTTGGTTGAGTATCCTATCATTACATAAAGGACGTTAACTGCCTCAGTTAAGTTAGACCAAGTTGGACTGCAGAAACTGCAAACTGTACAAATGACTATCAACCTTATTGTTATTTTGTACCCCGTATCGGTACCCACCCCTAGTCTTTAAACAGAATAGACATGTAGTATGATTTACATGCAGATTGGTAATGACTAAATGTACTGTTGTATCAAAGACAAAACCTGCACCTTTCTCTGTTCCTCTGCATACTGTGCTGCCAGTGCATCCTGTCTCTGCTGCATCCTCAGGCGAGCCTGTTCCATTGCCTCTTGTCTGGACAGGGCCACGTCCGGATCTGTAGGAGGGGAACAGCCAAATACATTCATTCAGATCCAAAAACAAATTTTCTTCTTCTACCTCTTACCTCATACACAATTGGATGAAGTAAGAACAAAAAGAGCAGGATGATTTTTCAAGTCAGCTTGAACTGCATTGACACTTGGATACTGCAAACGTTTCGGCCCACAAACCTAGGGCTTTTATTAGCTTTACGTTACAGTCCAAAATGATGAAAACTGCAAAAACCTTCCATGGCATTTGTCAGTTCTGACCAGTGGAAGAATACTGGTAGCTCTTCAGTGAGCTAAACTGGATTGATATAACTTTGAAATTCACTTTCAGTACTTACTGTAAGAGGCCTGGTTGGTGGCGTTCTCCCTCTTCCTCCTGTACTGTTCCAGGTAAGGGTTGAGTTTACTCTTCAGGTACATCAGCACGATGATAACAAACAACACCAGCCATCCGTACTGAGTCAGCAAACCTCTCACTGCAGATATTCAAACAGGAGAATATGTCAGACAAGAGAATATTGTGGTTATCATCTTACTTTCAGGACAAAATACATTTTCAATTTATTTGTATAACATGATTAATTACTGTAAACTTGGAATGTTTATAGTAATTAATTGCATCTACTCAGATGGATATCTACTGGTTGTACTTCAAGTTCAAGGTGATTACTCAAGGTGAAAATTGAATATCTACAAACATGCCTGCTTACATTATATTTATATCAAAAAGCTGAAATTCCTGCTGAGGAAATTTAGGAAAAAAAATTACTGTATGGAAAAAGGTTTAATTTCTTAACAATTTATTTAGAAAATCCAGCTCAAAAATTTATAGAAATCTAGCTTATACAAATTATATTTTGCTTTTTCACAACATGTTGTTCTTGTGTTGTTACCCATCCCTACCGTATTTCGGAAGGGACGTAAAACGGGGTTCCCGGCCTAAAATGGAACTTACCTTGTTCCTACCTGACAAACTCTAAGAGTTCTCTATGATATGATATGATATGATATGATATGATATAATTTGTATCTATATGCGGAGCTAGAGGAAAAGAAACCCGGATACCAGGCTCGCTGTTTACCTATTTTGTAGGTGTCCTGTACGATTGTCGGGTCTTTCTGAGACAGATCTGGGTGCGCTACGTCCTCCACCCACTGTCCACCCTCATCCCCAATGACTCCGCCTTGCTGTTCCTCCATCCCGTCACTTAAATCGCAAGTTTAAGCAGTAAAACGGGCGATTTTCTGGTTATATTCTAAGCTGACGTGTCGAAAAAACATTCAGTCGGCCATTGCTGTGCGCAGGACAGCTGCGCAGTGGGAAATCTCCCGTGAGCCTGTGCGCGACAGGCAACTTGTCAAACATCAATGTTTTATGAGAGGAGAAAACTTTTCTATCAATATATTTGTTTCAGTAGTAATCTAGGAATTGAAGCCATTACGTAACGGATTATATCGGTTCAGTAGTGACCTCACATCAGCAACATATGCTAACATCAGTAATTCAGGGTCACAGGTCAACGCCCGTAAGGTCACTGTTAGGCGACAGGACACAAACAACTTTTTACTGGACCACCAGTCTGGCACATTTTGTGGGAGTTTCTCCACAACGAATCGTACTTAACATGGCTGTTGATCTTCTACCAATTCCTCTGGCGTGGGTCCTTCTGGGGCTACTGGTGCTGCTATTGTACATGTGAGTCCTGATCTTTGGGTAACTTTTCTACCTGATCTGTGATCATGTCTTTATACCTAGTAACGTTATACCTGATGCAAGGACCTCCTAGGCTGATGCAAGGACTGGTTCTATACTCTTGAATAGAGCATGCACATGTAGTGCAATGCTGTAGAATGGGGGTAACTTTGAGACAAATATAATTTTATGGTTTTATAATATTATATACCACAATCAATAGATTCGTTGTGTATTAAAGATTATCTTATAGGAAAAGTTCCAGGGCAAAGTTCCATGTGTGTTTCAGAGTTTATCAAGCAGTATATCTGAGCACACTTTTAACATGTATGCATAAGATTAAGAGAGAGAGAAGATCTATTAAAGACCTGAGAGTCCTATATCTTTTCTGTTCTATTAAATTTGTCCAGTGTCAGATATTTACAACCATGACATTGTTCCTAATGTTCCTAACTTAAGATTGCAATTGTATGTCTGCTTTAAGTGCAATCTCCTTACAGATTTTTAGATAAAACAACACCGTCTATTGCTAATATATGATGAGACAACTGAGATGGCGTATGAGTAGTATCACAACATAGAATTAAAAATTCACCATCCATTTGAACAGATATGGAGTGCGCCCGTTGTCAACTTTCAAGAAGATGGGGGTGCCAGGACCCCGACCATGGCCACTGATCGGAAATGTGCTGGATGTTCGACATGTACGTTGTTATAGAGATACTCATATGCACTTTATAAATGCAAATGTGCCTGTATTCATAAATGAATGTACAATCTGCAGTATTTTTGTACTACAGATATAACTGTATAGGATCTAATAGAATTGTACCGACTAAAATTGTATGGTATTTGTTGAAGTTCCTTTGATAATTGTAACATTTTATGGTCATCAAGAGACTTTTGAAAATTGCTGTTTCGCTCCCCCTTCCAACATTAGGGTGTCTACAACCCAGACTTCACACTAGAGAGGAGCCAAAAGTATGGCAAGGTGTATGGGTGAGTACTAATACTAGTAATAGTATACCTGAGATTTTCAACACATGCATTTGTTAGCTGTTCATTTATAAGCTTTTGTCAAGCTGTATTATAGCTCCTGAGTCTTTTATGTCCTCTCTGAAATATGAGTTTGCAGAGAGAACATAAGAGACTCAGGAGCTATCATCAAAATATGGCCGGATAGTAGATTAGTCAATATCTCACTGATCATTATCAACAAAGTCATAATGAATCTGTTGCAAAGAAATGGTTTCTGTGATTCAATGCACTTAAGCATAGAATCTGTGAAAAGTAGCTCAAGGGAATGTAGTGAAATCATCTGAAATCATTCCCACTTTGAATGGCATCACATGCATGATTAACCATTTTGCTTGAAGGTACTATATTATTCTACTTAGGAAAACAACCAGGCTATTCTGAAAGGTAAAAGATAAAAAGATGAAGGCAAAGTTTAACATTTTTACTCTTTATGTCATATAAACAGGCTTTACCGAGGG
The DNA here is from genome assembly GCF_000003815.2 of Branchiostoma floridae. Classification (NCBI taxonomy): domain Eukaryota; kingdom Metazoa; phylum Chordata; class Leptocardii; order Amphioxiformes; family Branchiostomatidae; genus Branchiostoma; species Branchiostoma floridae. The sequence continues at coordinate 11,543,235 of NC_049988.1, forward strand.
GCAGCTACACCCCTGCTGGTCATCTCCGATAGAGAGATGCTTCGAGAAGTCTTCGTCAAGCAGTTTCACAATTTCTCCACAAGAACTGTAAGTAGAAAAACTTTAGCCTGGTACTCGGCAGTATTATAGCTGCAGAGAAGACAGGAGAGACTGGGGAGCTATAATACGGCTGGATACCAGGCTAGAAAGACTTGGTAGAAATTATACTGTTGTACATGTAGCATGGTACTTTAGATTCTGTTGCCTTAATGCCAAAAAAGGGATGTGTTTTTGGTGTGGATTGTATGTGATAACATGAATTTTTCATGTGGGTAGAGAAGCTGGGGTTAAGTATTGGCAAAACAAAGGACAAGTTTGATTAAAGGCCCTTTACTATAATGCAGCAGTACTTTTTGTGGACTTGCTATTTTTGGGTGGAAAGAATAGCTCTTGCATTTGAAAACAAGTGGTGTTACAATAATTGGTCCCCAAACCTCTTTTAGAGCTGCAGTTTTTATAACTGTACACAATACTCTTCTAGTTAAATAAATAGATGATGGTTCAATCTCTTCTTCTGGATAATATCAAATTTTATTCAGACGTTTCGAACGACGTCCGTCGTTCTTCATCAG